>NC_057796.1:429406369-429682333 GCF_018294505.1 Triticum aestivum | reverse complement strand
GCGTGCCTGAAAGAGAGAAACAATGAAAATTAGTAATTAAAGGGCTCAAGCTAGCATGATGAATGAATTGCATGAATCATGAAGCAAACCACATACCCAGTTGCGCCCGAACTGATATAAGTTGGAGCTGCCTTGATGGTGTGGCACACCTTCCATTTGGGCATGTTTGTCCTTGGCCTCGTTGTGGAGGGCTAGCCATTCTTTTGAGCACCACTCATCGACCAACACCTCCCAACAATCCATCCGATCCGCACACCATCTCGGAGGCGCCTAAGTTAGCAAATAGAAACTTGAGCGCTACGGCTAAGAATTACTAAATGAAGGAACTTAAGTAGAAGGCCTTAAGAATTACCTTCATGTACTGCTCCTTACTCAGGAACTTATCGCGGCACGCCGGCTTGGTCTTCTTGATACCACGCAAGGCGTAGTAGTCTCGAACAGCCTGCACCCGAGCCTCATGCCGTAAGTTCTGGAGTAGGCGCTTGCAGACGTTCTGGATAACATTTGACGCGTCCTCCTCGTATCCCTCCTCACACCTGTAGAATGTCTGCAATCAAATGAGACAATATTGATTAGTACAATTAATAACTAGCTAGTTGAAGATTTTGAAATGTGTAAAGGAGAAATTACCCAGAACGTCCTGATCACCATGTCTGCCCTCGTGTCGCACACGACACCGTCGATAATGACATCCGGCGGGGCCGGGGCAGCCACATAGTGCTCCCAGCTCAACCCAAGCTCTGGAAGCCGACCCTCACCAGGCAACATGACAAACCCCGGGAAGTTTTGCCGGCAAAGAACTCCAAGGACGGAGTTGGGCCGGCGGACACTATGATGGTGGTCCCAACCCCTGCAGCATGACAAGGCCAACGCATTAGTTATTTGAAGAAACGTGAATGCAGAAGGTACAAAAATATTAAATGCACTTACGTACCTCTCCCCATCAGGGAAGATCAACCACCTCTGCTCGCGGGTCGCCGACACGGACGGGAGCCGTGTAGCACCACGCTGGTAGACGGTGCCACCCTCCTCCTCAAGATCAGTCGGCTCCCCGCCATCATCAGCATGGCCACTCGGCTCCTCGGGCTGATCCGGCCAGGTACCCCATCCGGACGTGTGCTCCTCCGGGGTCTCGTGGGCCGAACTCTCGTGGGCCGAAGGCCAGTCGACCCGAGGCTCGTGGGCCCAAGACCCGTGGACCGGAGGCTCGTGGACCGGAGTCCGTGTAGCCTCCTCCTCGGACGAGTCCACCCTAGCAGTCACGTGCTCGGGTGAAACAGCTGGGGGTGGCGGTGAGGAAGGCGCCGTAGCAGTCACCCTACCTCCTCTCCCGCGACCACGTGCCCCACCTCCTCTCTTCCTACCTCGTCCCCTGGTGGGCACCGCGGTCGACGAAGAAGGGCCCAGCGGTGTGGACATAGTGTCCAGCAACGCTCGGCGGAGAGGTGCGTCTGGAATCGAAGACCTCAGACCACGCGCCGACGAAGAAGGGGCCTTGGCGCGCTCCCGACCAGCGCCCACCATGTTTCACCACTTGCCATGACAAACAGTAAACAAAATTAGTACAACATAAAAAAAAGACCGACATGAATAATAATATGTGTATCACTTAATTGTATCATCATCAAGTACAACATTACAAAATTTAATACCTGACACTACTAATAATCTCGATCAGTATCATCAATAAATGCATAATCATCATCATCACTATAATCAATGACGGGCTCATAGGGTTCAGTGGCATCAACATGTGCAAGGCGTGTCTCTTGGAAGAATTCTCCTTCATATGTGTCTGGGTTATTGTGAGGTTCATAATCCTCTTCCTTTGGGGGAGATAGTCTAGCACGTGGCGGCACTTCATAAACGACATCCCAACCTTTCAGATTTGGATTAGTTTGGCAAGCCCACGGTAGATAGAATACTTGGGTCGCCTGTTGAGCCGTAATATAGACATCAGGAACATCTAAATGGGTGCTTTGGTTGATTTCAACTAGCCCTATATGTTCATGAGTCCTTCTAGTCTCCTTCGGCTGAAACCAATAACATTTGAAGACTACGACATTCGGTGGGTTTTCACCATAGAATAGAAGTTCATAAATTGCTTCAACTCTCCCATAATACTCGGTACCTCCTTCGCGGATAGCAGATACACAACAATTTGTAGACTTTCGGTCGGCCATAGATAGCTCTTTGCCATAGGTACGAAAGCGATACCCGTTGATGTCGTATTTGTCAAATGAACGGACCTTATAGTCAAAACCATTAGCGACTTGTCTCAATTCGGCGTCCATAGACTCTGAATTAGCCTACAAGTTTAATATGAAAGGATTGTTGCATTACGCACAAATTAGCGAATGAAACCGGGATAGCCGCCTACAAATTAGCCTACAAGTCTAATAGAAATTACCGTTTGTTTGGACCAAGAGATGAAACCGGGATAGCCGCCTCCTTGATTTGCGAGAAGCTCATACTCTTCGACAGAATCCTTTTGGATCACCGCTCCATACGAGAATAAGGCGACGTATCGACTGTATGAAATATCCAGGAATAAGAGCAGTTCAAAGGAAATAGAAGTTGCGGAACTATGTACCGAGAACTTACTCGATGTACGGCCGCACTTCTATCAGGTTGTTGAAGATATACAACGAAATGGTCCGCCATTGTTCGTTATCCAAAGATACTGGATTTGAAACACTGGCTGGTGCGAGATTCCCTTTGGATAGGCTGAGGTTTGATCCACCCTTTTTAGGGTCGTCAGCATTGTACCGAGGCTTCAGATTATGCAAATGACGATTTTTGGCTTCGTAGTGTGCTGTCACGAAGTTTGCCGCCTCCTCAGTGATGAATGCCTCAGCCATTGATGCTTCAATTCTACGTTTATTTTTACATTTTTGTCGAAGCGTCTTCTGCATCCTCTCAGTTGGGTAGCACCAACGATTTTGCACGGGCCCCCCCAATCTTGCCTCGGTCGGGAGATGCAAAATCAAATGTTGCATTGGATTAAAGAAGCCCGGTGGAAAGATCTTCTCTAACTTGCAGATCAACTCCGGCGCCAACTCTTCCATTTCTTCTAGCACGCCAGGCGATAGTTCTTTCGCACAAAGAACACGGAAGAAATAGCTGAGTTCTGCCAGTACTAGCCATTCATCCTCAGGGATGAAGCCACGCAACATCACCGGCATTACCCGCTCAATCCATATGTGCCAATCATGACTCTTGAGACCAAATATCTTCAATTTATCAAGACTGGCTCCCCTCTGTAGATTCGCTGCATACCCATCGGGGAACATCAACTGCATTTTCACCCACAAGATAATTTCCCTCATAGCTGGCCTTCCAAGATTGAACCATGCCTTTGGCTTCGTCCAATTCTGCTTTCCTTTCGGTTCTTTCATGTTTTGTAACGGCCTATCACATAGCGCCTCCAGATCGACTCTAGCCTTAGTATTATCCTTTGACTTCCCATCTATGCCGAACAATGTACCAAAAAGTGCCTCGGCGATATTCTTCTCAGTGTGCATCACGTCGATGTTGTGTGGGCAAAGGAGGTCTTTGAAGTAAGGCAGATCCCATAAGCATGTTTTGTGAGTCCAGACGTGCTTAGAATTATACCCCTTGAAGTACCCTGGACGCTCTGGATCTGGCTCGAGAGCGTTTAACTGATCCAGGGTCTGTTGGCCTGTCAATGCAGGTGGTGCAGAGTTTTTGACAACTCTACCTCTGATGAAGTTCTTCTTGTCTTTCCTGAACTTATGGCGAGGATTCAGGAACTGTCTATGCATGTCGAAGCAAGAAAACTTGCGACCGGCCTGAAGCCAACGAAACTCAAGAGCTCCCTTGCATGTGGGGCACGGGAACCTTCCATGCACACACCAGCCAACGAATAGCGCATATGCCGGCAAGTCATGCGTCGAGTACATGTACCAGACACGCATTATGAAGTTCCGTTTGCTATAGGCATCGTATGTCTTGAACCCATTATCCCAGGCTTCTTGCAATTCGTCCTTAAGCGGTTGCATGTACACATTCATATTTTTCCCCAGATAGTTTGGGCCCTGGAATTATCAACGTCAGGAAAATGTTCTTTCTTTGCATAATCTGTCCGGGGGGAGATTGAGTGGAAAGACAAATACGGGCCAACAACTGTATTGGGCTGCCATCATACCAAACACACTGAACCCATCCATGCTGATGCCGACTCGAGGATGCCTCGGATCTGCCGCTTTGTCACCATGTAATTCATCAAAAATTTCCACGCAACACCATCCGATGTGTGTACAATCATCAGATTCCCATCTGCATCTAGTTCGGTTCTTTTGCCCATTTTGTGCCATGTCATCTGTCTGGCCGTCTCTTCGACCATGAAAAGACGTTGAAGTCTTGGTACGATTGGCATATACCAAAGAACACTAACGGGGATTTTGGTCTGTGTCTTCTCACCCATACCGTTGTCTACCACAACATACCTGGAAGACTTGCAAATGGGACAATAGTTCAAGTCCGCATAGTCAAGCCTAAACAAGACACATCCTTTCTCATAGGCATGTATCTTATCATAGGGCATCTTCAGTGCACGGAGGATTTTGTCCCGACTGGTACAGGTTTGCAGGCATTACATGGCCTTTGGGTAGAAAGCGTCCAAATACTGTCATCATTGCATCGTAGCATTCTCTGCCCAAGTTGAACTGAGCCTTCAGAGCCATTACTTGTGAGATGGCATCCAACTGACAAAGCTCAGTGTGCTCATGGAGCGGACGTTTTGAAGACTCCAACATTTCATTGAAGGCCTTTGCAGATTCCTCCATCTCCTCGTCCGAATCCCGAGCATCATCAAAGTCTTGCACCATGTTTTCCATCCCGGTACCATGCTCGTCGGTGCGACGACGATCCACCTCATCTCGGTCACGTTGGGCAGACTCACCATGAAATGTCCACACCGTATAATCGGGCGTAAAACCACTCTTTCTGCAGGTGTTTGCCCATTTCAGCATCTGTCCTCTTTTCCCAATTGCCGCACCGTAAACAGGGGCACCAGGTTTTCCTCTGGCCATTTGCAAATGCGGCTCGCACAAACCCCTTGGTTTTTGTGAACCATTCAGTGCTCCATTTGTTCTGACCAGTGTGACCGGTGTACATCCACGCACGATCACTCATCTTGACTTTCAGAGCTACTAGACACACAACAAATATATATATATATATATATAATTCACCATGTATATATTCATCAGTTGATCTACTTTGTCAATTTTATTACGTCCATGCAACCTACACTCTAATAGGTAATGATAGGTCCTAATCCCACCCGAGTATGTTTAGATTGGGTTCATTTTCCCATGCTATGCTCCGGATCCTACGCAAAATTTCGGCAGCACCTCCCCGCTGTTCTCCTGATACACGTCTCTACAATAAACAGAGAGGATGTGTACCTGGAGAACAACAGGGGAGGCACTGACGAAATTTATGCGTCGGATCCGGAGCAAAGCATATGGGAAAACGAACCCAATCTAAACATACTCAGGCTGTCCATGGATAGCGTTGGACAATTCGAAAGAATCAAGGTTATAAATATGCAAATGCATGCATATTTATAACTATGACGCTTTCGAACGGGAGACACATATTGGTTACGCATACTGATGATTCAAGACACATATGTAGCTAGCTATCAAGTTTCATCGGAATAGATCAAATAATTAATGGGGGAGGAGGACA
Source organism: Triticum aestivum (assembly GCF_018294505.1). Taxonomy (NCBI): domain Eukaryota; kingdom Viridiplantae; phylum Streptophyta; class Magnoliopsida; order Poales; family Poaceae; genus Triticum; species Triticum aestivum. Next base: position 429,676,615 of record NC_057796.1, on the reverse strand, counting down.
TGTCATTTGTGCTCACCCACGAACGAAGGGGCAGAGCTCGTCAAACGCACGGCGAGGTCGTCGAACACCAAACCTCGCAGCGATGAAACAACTGCACATTTAAAACTACCCGATCAACACAATTATATATGATGTTTTTCATAACAAAATCGAAAGATATATGACCTAACTAATAATTCACAAATATATGACCCCGTCGGCTTCTGGAAGGCCAAAGAACACCTTTTCGGGAGGTGTCGGGGGTCGGGGTGTCGTGTCGGTCTCGGGGTGCCGTGTTGGGGTCGGGGTCGGGGATCTCGGGGTCGGGGTGTCGGGTCGGGGTCGGGGTGCCGTGTCGGTGTCGGGTGCGGGGTGTCGGGTCAGGCTCGGGGTCGGGTCGGGTGTCGGGGTCTCGGGGTCGGGGTGCCGGGTCGGGTCGGGGTGCCGTGTCGGTGTCGGGGTCGGGTTTCGGGTCAGGCTCGGGGTCGGGGTCTCGGGTCGGGGTCTCGGTCGGGGTGCCGGGTCGGGGTCGGGGTGTCGTGTCGTGTCGGGGTCGGGGTGTCGGGTCAGGCTCGGGGTCGGGGGTCTCGGGGTCGGGGGTCGGGTCGGGGGTGCCGGGTCGGGGTTTCGGGGTCGGGGTGCCGTCTCGGGGTCGGGGTGTCGGGTCGGGGTGCCGGGTCGGGTCGGGGTGCGTGTCGTGTCGGGGTCGGGGTGTCGGGTCCAGGCTCGGGTCGGGGTCTCGGGGTCGGGGGTGTCGGGTCGGGGTGCCGTCTCGGGGTCGGGGGTGTCGGGTCGGGTTGCCGGGTCGGGGTCGGGGTGTCGGGTCGGGGTCTAGGGGTCGGGGTGCCGGGTCGGGGTCGGGGTGCCGTGTCGGGTCGGGGTTTTTTCCTCTTTTTTCTTTTTCTTCTTCTTCCTATTCTTCCTTTTCTTCCTCTTCTTCTTTTTTCTCGTCCTCCTCCTCTTCTTCTTCTTCCTTTCCTTTTTCCTCTTCTTCTTCTCCTCCTCTCCTCTTTTTTCTTCTTTTTCTTCTTCTTCTTTTTTCTTCTCCTCCTCCTCTTCTTCTTCTCCCTTTCCTTTTTCCTCTTCTTCTTCTCCTCCTCTCCTCTTTTTTATTCTTCTTCTTTCTTCTTCTTCTTCTTCTTCCTCTTCTTCTTTTTTCTTCTCCTCCTCCTCTTCTTCTTCTTCCTTTCCTTTTTCCTCTTCTTCTTCTCCTCCTCTCCTCTTTTTTCTTCTTCTTCTTCTTTCCTCAAACTAAACTAAACCTAAAACTAAACCTAAAACTAAAACTAAACCTAAAACTACAACTAAAACTAAATCTAAACTAAAACTAAAACTAAAAAGGAAAAAAACAGAAAAAAAAGAAAAAAAAGAAAAAAGGGGGCTCACCTGGGGGGTGGAGGAGGCCGGTGAAGGAAGGGGGCGGGGCGGTGGAGGAGGCGGCCTGGGGCGGCGGGGGCCGGGCCTGGCGGTGGGGCGCGGGGCGGCGGGGGGCCGGGGCGGGGGGGGGGGGCGACGGGGCGGTGGGGGCGACGGGGCCCCGGGGCGGCGGCGAGCCGGGGCGGCGGCGAGCCGGGGCGACGGGGCGGTGGGGGGCCGGGCCTGGGCGGTGGGGCGCGGGGCGGCGGGGGGCCGGGGCGGGGGGGGGCGACGGGGCGGTGGGGGCGACGGGGCCCCGGGGCGGCGGCGAGCCGGGGCGGCGGCGGCGGCGGGGTGGGAGGAGAGAAATGGCGAGGGAGAGACGAAGTGATTAACGGGCGGGGGTACGGGCCGTTAGTTAGTGAGCTCTTTGCCGTCCGCCCCTCTTTGCCGTCCGCTTTTTTGCCTCTTTGCCGTCTGCTAGCGGACGGCAAAGAGGTGGCCCGTTAAGTTTTTCCCAAACGGGCGGGGGTGGGGGCCACCTCACTCTTTGCCGTCCGCCAGCCGACGGCAAAGATTCTTTGCCGTCTGCTGGCGGACGGCAAAGAGCTGGCAGATGGCAATGAGCTTCTTTGCCGTCTGCCCTTTCTTTGCCGTCTACTTTTGGGTAGCTGATGGCAAAGAGCTTCTTTGCCGTCAGCTAGCAGACGGCAAAGAGCTGGCAGATGGCAAATTAGCTGATTCCAGTAGTGAAGGGTAATGTGGAGACGGTGTGCGTGTAATAGAGACATAGAGAGGTGTGAATGTGCAAATGATCATGCATGAGTGAGACATAGACAGATGCCGATACGTTGTGTATACATGAGAGAACGGTCTTCTATTTTACTTGTGTGTGTGTGTGTGTGTGTGTGAGGAGCATCCGTAACACAACAACCATCTCTCTCGATTCGTCCGTCCCTCGCACGATCGCATGTAACACATGCATCAACGCACACGTTTTGACACCCTGACCCGGCCCCTGCCCACCTCAAGGCCCGCACATCGCTCTCTATCTCGCACGCACAATCTCTTCAAGAATACCCTATTTAGCATGTAGCTTTCCGTCACATACACACACATTTCTCTCCTTAGGTTTGTTTTCTCTCAATATCTGACACACACACACACACACACACACACCCTCCCCCGAGCGCACAATTCATCCCCATCCAAGGTTATATGGTGACCAATCTCGCTTGTGCTTCTTTGCACCCCAGCATGCACAACACCTCAATCTTCAAAGAGGGCATCGAGGAGATCGAAGACGGCGACCACACTGCACTAGAGAACTCAGGGCTTTGGAAGCAGGATGATGTGACGACGGCTGACTGAGTCCTCCCCCCACCCTCTCTCTTCTCGCACAAAATTACCAATCCCTCTCTCCCCCGCACAAAATTATCAATCCCTCAACCCACGAGATCCTTCCCCTCTCGTCCATGTTATTCCAGCTCTCTCATCAAACCTGTTGTCTCTTCTCCTTCCACGTGTACAGAATCCGGATGCACACGCATCTCACGTATATTACATGTCTCCATCTTTCTCACAGACCTAACTTCTTCCTCTCTCTTTCTCTCTCTATCTCTCTCTCTCTCTGTTTCGGTAGGTTTGTCTCCTACTCTCTCATCCACATACATACAATCTTTCCCGCCCTATCTGCTGCATCTTCGCAAGCTCTCTCTGCACGTTCCATTCACACATTGGGATATGTTCAAAATGTTGCTTTTATAATGGCTGATGTAGAGTTATTGTTGGTTTTGTGAGTTTGATGTAGAGTCCTACAAAGTAATAACTACGAAATGCATTTTGATTTTCATTTGACTGGGATTATGTGAGTTTGAGCATGTTGTGAAGTACTACATACCTCGTATACATCTTGGAATTCGACAATGATTGTAACTATTGAATTGTATAGACCATTACATTCGAAGCAGTAGCCTAATATATTTATTTCACAATTTCAACAAATGATTAATTCACTACATACTAAGAAAACAAATGTGTACTCCCTCCGTTTTTATTTAAGTCTGCATATTAGCATTGGTCAAAGTCAAGTTTTGTAAACTCTCAGAAAGTTTATAACAAAAAATATTAACATATACAATAACAAATAAATACCATTAGATTCATTATTGAATGTACTTTCACATCATACATATTTGTTATGGTAAATGTTTATATTTTTCTATAAACTTGGTCAAACTTTAGGAAGTTTGACTTCGGTCAAACCTAATATGCAGAGTTTACTAGTACTACTTGCTAGTTGCTTAGCCGAATCACCCAACACGCCACATGGGGAGTTCAGTGTCACAAAATTTTGAGGTCGGCGGGAAAATCTCCCGCAACCCTGATTCGAGCAGTGGGAAGTACCATCATAGCCTTCAGAACAGGCCTACAGATGACGGTTGGTAGGGGGCTATTTTCGTAACTTCAGGTTCACCCTACCCAGCCAACCCCACCCCGGCACCTAGAGTAGTACACCTGAATACTCCCCATTTTCTACCCCCACCGCAAAATAGACTTCTCCACGGCACCGCAGCCTTTGTGCTCCTCCCCTTCTACATCGGCACAATCGTCCACCGCAGCGCATCTGCCTCATCGACGACCTCGTACGCTGCAGTGGAGCCGGTCCACCATCGTCGTTGTACACGGAGCCTCTTCCCCGACACCGTCTTCCACGGTCTCCGATCTGCTTCCCGGAAGCCGACACCAAGCGCAGAAGCACCATCGTCGTGGACAATGAACTCACTCCCGTTGCCGACCATGACCCACAAAGGCCGCCGCGACCATCGTTCTCCTCCTGGATTGGTAATGTGTGTATTGAATCACTTAGCAGTACATGTGCAGTTCCAATTTTGTTCATACCTACCATTCAAATTTCCTGGGTGCTATTGTTCCCGTAAAAGTAATTGGTTATAGCCTCCATTGTCCAACAGAATATCAGCTTGTAATTGTGTGTCGCTCCTATATCGCGCTGTGCTTGGGTAGGTTTTTCATCCGCGATCAGTAGTGTGGCAAATGATGGAAAGTTTTTTAGAACTAGCAAGATGCCCATGCGTTGCACGCATCAAGATGCATTTGTATGAGTAGTTTATCTTGTGGGAGAAAAGGATGAACGAGGGAAGGCCTTATTTGCAAATCTAGAGAGGGCTGTGGGTATCTTTTTGCAAAATTGCCATTGTTTCCTTCCTATCTGTCAGATATAAATCGGACGGCCTATATTGCAGGATGGCAGGCACACCATCATCACCAACTCTGTTTTTTATAAGAAAAAAAGTAGAGAAAAAAAGTAGAGACTAGAGAAGTAGATATAAATATTAAATATAAAATAAATATAACAGTAGAGAAGAGAGTCGAGATAGCAGAGACGTCAGGAAAGGATTGCCCGCGCGCGGGAAAAAACGGCCGGGCGTGAACTAGTTTTGGCGCGCGCCGTCCGGCGCGCTTTATAAAATCCAACGCCCTCCCACCGCTCTGTGCCTTGCCACCGCTCTCTCCCCGCTCTGTGCCTCGCCACCGCTCTCTCCCCGCTCTTTCTCGCCTCGCTGCCGCCGCGCCACCATGCTGCCGCGCCCCTGGGAAACTTGGGGATACCGCGGCGTCCGCGCGCGCCCCTCCGGCGGCTTCTCCGCCGAGATCCGGTTCCGCGGGATGCGCCTCGGCCTCGGCAATTTTGACACCGGCAACGAGGCCACCCGCGCGTACGACACGGCGGCGTGGCGCCTCCGGTGGCCTCATAGAACATTGAACTTCCCCAATGTGCCGACGCGGGAGCGGGCACAGGAGCTCGCGCCTCTGCCGCGGCTTATCATCGACGAGGATCATCGCGACAACCGGAGGTGGGAGCACCGTCTCGGCATCACCGAGATGGACGAGGAAGCCATGGCGCTGTGGTGCCAACGCTTCCCGCAGGACATCATCAACGAGCGCGAGTTCTACGCACAAAGGAGGGTGGAGAGGGATAAGAGGAGGGCGGAGCGAGCCGCCTATCGCGAGGACAAGTGTAGGCGAAAAGCGGACGCTCAATTCAACATGAGGCTAGGAGCAGCGTTGCCCTGGGAATCCGACGATGATCGGTATCTTCACGCCTACAGTCAGACGTCGGAGGAGGACATCACCGAGGAGGAGTCGGACGACGAGGAGTAGTTGAATAATCTGTTTTTTTATCTATCTATGCTGAGAACTATCCTCTACTCTCTATCTCTACTTCTCGATCTCAGCACTGTAAACACTTTTTTAAAGCGCCGCGCGTTGCGATTCTGTTGGAGATGCTCTAACATGGCAGACAAGTGGTTTAATGTTGCCCACAAGATGCGCGAGTATTACTAGTGGTATATTTTTCTTGCCATGTTGAGATTTTAAAACCACGAGTGCGAACATGCAGAGGAGCAATGAAGACCAAACACGGGATATTGGGGACATCTTCAAGGAGCGTGGCAAGTTAAAGAGGTGTTGTACCGAACCTGTAAAACGAGCTTTGGTAAGTAACACCCTTTCAATTACTTTCGTTTAGCCTCGTGTTCTTCGATGTGTATATGTTGTAGTTTATGTTTCTCTTAAGCCTCGTGTTCTTCGATGTGTAATAAGAAAAGTCTTAATCGTCCTAATGCTTTCGTTTTTTAGCTTGATGTAGGAAGTGGGTGTTCTCACCTTGTAGTCTATTTTTATATTTTTTTTCCTTTTGAATTCACTTCTCTGAGTTCTGTTTATGTGGCTTCTACTAAATGGATCTGGGTTACTCTGAGTATTGATCTAAAAAGGAAGTAACTTCATGTCAGGATGCAGTTCCTGCGAGGAGGGAAGTATGGTCAACCTCGAGATCATGTTTCCAAAATGAGGCTGGATTACACACAAGGTGACAGTTCCCTAATGATGCTGGATTAGACACAAGGTGCAAATTCCTAGATGATGCTGGATTACACACAAGCCAGGTGGAGTCGTCAGCTGTTCGTGTCCTTGTGGCTCTAGTAAAGGATGAAAGAAAGCATGCAACAGCCCTTGAGAATGTAGCTGAGTTCCTGAAGAAGCGAAAAGAGCAATCAGATGCTCTCTTCACCCATGCCAAAGAAGAGATGGAAGAAGCCAGAAATAAGCTAGCAGAGGCAGAGCAGGCTAGGCGTCCCCTGCTATCTAAAACTGTTGTCAATACAAAATTTCCTTCATAATAGCTAGGTTCAAATGTTTATCCAGTCAGCATGCCTGTTGTGATGTCCGTGCATCTACTGATGTGGCACAAAATATTTTTTTGGGTCATGTAATAACAACAATTACTTTCCAAAAAATAACAGATGAAGCATTGGACATGGTATAGTTCACGCGCAAGCCCGACATTCCAAGTTAACTTCCACATCAAATTCATGTTCACAGATATCTGCACATTCATACATAATGTCCACAACCATGATTCACTTCAAAGCCAAAAAAATTGAGGAGAGTTATAAATAAAGAAAAACCTCTAGTTCCTGCTACCAGTGCGAGCACAACAAGTCAAGACCATGCGTAATTAATTATATTTTGGTCATTTTTTGTGTTCTAAAATGTCGGCCGGCTCGCGGAAGGACGTGTTGCCTGAAGGAAATATGCCCTAGAGGCAATAATAAAGTTATTATTTATTTCCTCATATCATGATAAATGTTTATTATTCAGGCTAGAATTGTATTAACCGGAAACATAATACATGTGTGAATACATAGACAAACATAGTGTCACTAGTATGCCTATACTTGACTAGCTCGTTGATCAAAGATGGTTGAGTTTCCTAGCCATAGACATGAGTTGTCATTTGATTAACGGGATCACATCATTAGGAGAATGATGTGATTGACTTGACCCATTCCGTTAGCTTAGCACTTGATCGTTTAGTTTACTGCTATTGCTTTCTTCATGACTTATACATGTTCCTATGACTATGAGATTATGCAACTCCCGATTACCGGAGGAACACTTTGTGTGCTACCTAACGTCACAATGTAACTGGGTGATTATAAAGGTGCTCTACAGGTGTCTCCGATGGTACTTGTTGAGTTGGCATAGATCGAGACTAGGATTTGTCACTCCGATTATCGGAGAGGTATCTCTGGGCCCTCTCGGTAATGCACATCACAATAAGCCTTGCAAGCAATGTGACAAATGAGTTAGTTACGGGATGATGCATTACGTAACGAGTAAAGAGACTTGCCGGTAACGAGATTGAGCTAGGTATTGAGATACCGACGGTCGAATCTCGGGCAAGTAACATACCGATGACAAAGGGAACAACGTATGTTGTTATGCGGTTTGACCGATAAAGATCTTCGTAGAATATGTAGGAGCCAATATGAGCATCCAGGTTCCACTATTGGTTATTGACCGGAGACGTGTCTCGGTCATGTCTACATAGTTCTTGAACCCGTAGGGTCCGCACGCTTAAAGTTCCGCGACGATCGGTATTATGAGTTTTTGTGTTTTGATGTACCGTAGGTAGTTCGGAGTCTCGGATATGATCACAGAGATGACGAGGAGTCTCGAAATGGTCGAGACGTAAAGATCGATATATTGGACGACTATAATTGGACACCGGAAGTTTTCCGGGTGGTTTCGGAGAAAACCGGAGTGCCGGAGGGATACCGGAACCCCCCTCGGGAGAAATAGTGGGCCTTATGGGCCTTAGTAGAGAGAGAGAGAGAGGTTTGGCTTAGGGCAGGCCGCGTGCCCCTCCCCCTCTGGTCCGAATTGGACTAGGAGAGGGGGGCGGCGCCCCCCTTTCCTTCTCCCTCTCCCCCTTCCTTTCCCCCTCCTAGTAGGAGTAGGAAAGAGGGGAGTCCTACTCCTACTAGGAGGAGGACTCCTCCTCCTGGCGCGCCCACAAGGGGCCGGCCGGCCTCCCCCTTGCTCCTTTATATACGGGGGCAAGGGGGCACCTCTAGACACAAGTTGATCTGTTGATCTCTCCCAGCCGTGTGCGGTGCCCCCCTCCACCATAATCCACCTCGATCATATCGTAGCGGTGCTTAGGCGAAGCCCTGCGTCGGTAGCATCATCATCACCGTCATCACGCCGTCGTGCTGACGAAACTCTCCGGCGAAGCTTTGCTGGATCGAAGCTCGCGGGACGTCATCGAGCTGAACGTGTGCTGAACTCGAAGGTGCCGTGCGTTCGGTACTTGGATCGGTCGGATCGTGAATACGTATGACTACATCAACCGCATTGTGCTAACGCTTCCGCTTTCGGTCTACGAGGGTACGTGGAACACACTCTCCCCTCTCGTTGCTATGCATCACCATGATCTTGCGTGTGCGTAGGAATTTTTTTGAAATTACTACGTTCCCAAACATTGCCGGCACACGCACGGATTCAATGAAGGCAGGCGGGGCAGTCTGAAGCCGGTTGCATGTGGCGAGGAGGCGTGTTCAGCCGGGCCTGCAGCGAGTGGGGCCCTCTTGGCCGGCGCACCAGTTCAATGCCTGCGCTATGAGAGGTCGCGTCCGTGTCAGAGCAATCACTCCCTCTAGTCCTTTTCTGTTTGGGTATAACAAAATCTCATTTTCCATTCACATTTTACAAGTAAAATTCGTGGACAAACTTTGACCCAAAATACGATGGGGACTAGTAAACCAGAACGGAGGTCGTAGTTTTTTTTAATCACAGAAGGGTTTCCCCCTTCCGATTTTCATTACTGAAAACCAACATCTAAATCTAAACCATAGTATTTGCCATAGAACTACCAGGTTCAACATCTCGCAACATAAACCCATACAACCATACGCCAAGGAGGTACGTAGTACTATGAATTCCATTTTTGCTCCATACCAATCGTTCTAAAAACTACTTAGTACTTATAACGCGCCATTGAAAATCAGAACTCTTAACCCCGCTAAAAATGATATTTTAAACGTGGCTACTCGATCTGTGGCAACTGGCGAGCCACCGCCTCCAAGTCGTTCACCTGTAGTCCCGACCATCAACTCCTACGAATCAAATTATCACGCGAGCTGACTATTCCTACAAAGGTGCGCTCCACCACATACCCGATACCCGCGAATGCAACAATCGTGCACCTAGGGTTTTAGGGTTTATTTGTTAACGTTGCCTTTATGTAACACTCATGTGTGCGAGACAGCGAGAGACCGACTGCGTGCGTGCGCCTCTTCTCTTCGTATATGTACTCCATCGTTTGTCTGGTGTCCAAAAAATTATAATAACTACTAGCAATGTGCCAATGCGTTGCCACACGATCAGAGTAGATTAATACATATTCACCGATTTGATAGAAAAAAGTCTAGTTTTGAAATACGTATATCACGAAAAATATGTTTTGTTTCACTCAAAATTTATTCCTTTGGCGGTTTTGATGAGATAAGGGAGGAATGTTGTTGGTTTCAAGATTCGAGAAGTGGTATATGTCTAATTTCTACTCTTACTAGCAAGATGCCCGTGCATTGGACGGAACATCAAGATCTTGTGGGAGAAAAGGATGAACGAGGGAAGGCCTTATCTGCAAATGTAGAGAGGAGTGCGGGTAAATTGCCATAATTTCCTTCCTATCCGTCAGATATAAATCGGACGGCCTATATTGCAGGATGGCAGGCCCACCATCATCACCAACTCTGTTTTTATCCCTACTCTTATAAAAAGCATAGTCGATGATGATCGTGTGCCTGCCATCCTACAATATAGGCCGTCCGATCTATATCTGACGGAAGGAAGGAAACTATGGAAATTTTGCAAAAATATACCCACACCCCTCTCCACACTTGCAAATAAGGCCTTCCCTCTTTCATCCTTTTCTCCCACAAGATAAACTACTCATACAAATGCATCTTGATGTTCTCTGCAACGCATGGGCATCTTGCTAGTTGTTGCAAAAAGCCCATGTGTGAGATAGAGAGAGGGAGAGAGGAGGAGGACGGAGTGCATGTGTGACAAAGACACAAAGAGCGTGTGTGCGAGAGGTATCAGCTTAAAATGTGGCGATAGTGTGTGTGTGCACGATCGAGAGGGCGTGTCTCAAGAAGGGAAGAAAAATCTACATAGATACAAGGAGCGAGAGAGAGACATGTATGTGATAGTGGAAGCACGAGTGTGCGGGTGTATAAACCTATCTAGAGGCTAGTCGATAAATGTTTGTGAGAGAAATACGAGTCGGGGTTGCGAAAGCGAGAGTTTTGTGTGTGTGAGACAGAGATGGTAGTCGGGAAGGGGAGTGGAAGCAGGAGTTGTGTGTGTGTGTGTGAGAGAGAGAGGGGGGAGTTTGTCTGATCGGTAAACAAATGAATAATGTCAGTCTGGGATGGAGATGAAAAGTTGACCGCAACAAATGTTGTGTCTACAGGAGAGAGAGAGAGAGAGAGAGAGAGAGTAATTTTAGTGGTATGAGTCATATCTAGAGACATATAGGGTGTGTGAGAGAATCCGATAGAGATAAAGACAAAGTGAAAGACGAGTGGAGACTGTGTGTGTGGCGGTGAAAAAGAAAGCTTAGGTACCTAGTGATACCAGAGAACGGTAGAGACGTGAGAGATAATGAAAACCGTGTAAAGTATAATGACAGGGAGAGTGTGACACTTCTCAAGGGAGACGTCGAGAGACCATGTTTGCGAGGATAGGAGAAACATGAAGTGAGCGTGCAGGTGAGCTGGAGAAAAGAGAGTGATAGCTACATGAAGGAGCATGCATGCGAGAGAGAGATGGGCGTGAAAGGAGTGAACATAAAAGGGATTCAAATATTTGAATCCGATATGATGATACGTGTAATCCATACTCGAACCAAAATTGATCTATCAAACATGCATACTCATATGAATTCACGCGCATCTATGTTATTTAATATGAAGATATTACTGATCCATACATTTTAGTAGAACATAATTTGGTTTAATTTTTTTGAATTCAACCTTATGATTTTGAGATCATTGTATTTGCAAATCATATTATACATATAAAGGAGCATAATTCTTTGTTGTGCTTTTGAAAGTATATATAAAAAATGATGTATATAGAATTTTATTCCAATCGAAAATGGATCCCGCCCGAAAAAATAGAATACAAACGGGATTCGAATTGAGTTGGCACGGTAAACGTGCACTCTGCAAAATTTGAACGAAGCGGGGAAAGTCGCAGTAATCGCCTGAAACCAAAATCTGCGAGATGGAAATTACTACTGCCTATCCCTGCCACGCAAAGCCTCTCTGCTCGATTTCTATAGGTTTCAATAGGGGTAGGTTTGTAATTTCACTCAAATGTGACATAATCGCCTCTCACCCGGATTCACATGGTGGGTGCCAAAACACAGTGTGTCCTCGGCCGGACTCCCTCCCCGATTCATACACGGTGGCGCCAAAAACAAACTCTCGTCGGCAAATATTCGGTGTATGCGAGATTACCGTCCTATCCCCAACCGACTAATATTGCTGTGATGTAGGAAATTTGAAACGGGGGCTAAGTTTGTAAATTTCCTCGCATTTGAGACAAGCGCGCCCTGAAGACATGGTTCCCCCTTCCTCTCTACCTCCATTTCCCCATTCGTACTCCGTGGGCGCCAAAACACCCTCTCCACCCCAGCCTCCTCCATCCGCCACCCCATCCACCGCCGTCCTCCTCCACCATGCCGGAGCTGATACCCCGACACCGCCGTCCATTACAAGAGATCGAGCTCTCTCATCCACGGCTTCGGACCGCGATCCTTGCATCCCGTCCTCTCGCTTCATCCCCGCCGTCGTCCACCTTGCCGGCGCCGCTCCTACGACCGTCTCTTCCACCGTGCCCCGCCGCCACCGTCTACCCTCCTAGATCTGCTTCCACGCCACCGACAACCATCGCTACCGCAGCACCGTCAAATTCTCAGCAAATGCATTCACGGCGCCGCACCAGAGGCGGTACTCTTTCGTATCTGCTCAACTTATTTATCGCAGCAAGAAAATAGATCGCCACTGCTTTACTCTGATTTCTTGTCCATCACTTACTTGCTAGTTGAAAGCAAACATTGGTTGTGAAGTTGCCTTTGTCCGGTTTGCACCTTCAGATCCGCCATGGCACGCCCAACACTATACTCCCAATGCTTATGGTTTTCCCCTTTTATATTCCACACTAGTTAAATCACAGTAGACTAAATTTCAAAATTGGGTCAGTCGATTTTTCAGAGCTCGCCGGAGTTCGCCGGTGCGAACGAAGGTGCTCGTGTGGGGACGGTGGTTGTGGGGGGTGGTGGGGCCTCACCGAATGAAGAAAACTCGACGCGGGTGGGGGTGGGGGTGGGGGTGGGGGTGTGTAGCGACCCGACCTCAGACGGTCAAGTCTCTGTGCTTAAGTTTCATCCCTGGATCGGTATGCTGACACACACAGTACTCGAGGATTTATAACAGAGGTAAATCACATGTATAAAGTAACGTAAATACTATTAGCTCAATCCAAATAGCAGAAGTAACGACAAGGTTGTGGATTCCCATCAACACCAACGGCAAAGTTGAGTGTAGAAATCATAACCCTAACGTATCACTTACTCGTCGTAAGATTCCTGCAACATGAGACGTTGCACCCACAAAGGGTCGGTACATTGAATGTACTGGCAAATTCACACCATAGGATAATGATGAATAATAGCTATCACTACATGCATATATGGCTGGTGGAAAAACTCTATGGTTATAATGTTTTTGTGAAAAGCCAATTTTTCCCTACATCGAAGGAATAAATTTTATTTAACAACCAAGTTGGTTGAAAATTATTGAGAAGGTTCCTCCAACTCAATCCCAATTAAAGTTAACATCCCAACAAATTGCTTAGGTAAAGTGATGAGATGAACATGATAATTCAAGAACCAGATACTCAAGATGTCCATAACCGGGGACACGGCTAATCATGATTAGTTTGTACACTCTGCAGAGGTTTGCGCACTTTTCCCCACAAGACTCAATCTCCTCCGTTGGTTTTCTCGCACTACATGGTGTTTGAGAAACGGATGACCGAGACACAGTCTTTCAGAAGCATTAACTCTAACCCCAGGTAGACAGTACCAACCTACATCCCGTACATCTGCTAGCCTACCACTGGAAGAGGTCATGCAACTTACTCAACTATGCTAGAGCCCATAATAGCTTGTGGCTGCACACGGAAGTTTCCAGCATGAATAATCTTATGATCCCTTTGAGCCTGGGTGGCATTCCATAGGGTGATCACACGGGTCCTCCGGGATCCCCTTGGGCAAGAACTGGGTTCTCTAGGTGCCCTGACAACCACTGGGAGCTCCAGGATGCCTCTTTCAATCCACCCAGATGTGTATTAATGTTGCCACCTTAAGTTAACCATTAATTAAACAATCTCACATCTGTCATGGATACACTCAAACCCAATCCACGTCTAAGAGCATAGCATAGCAATATAAGCATAACATAGAAGTAACTCCCAAGGTTTGAATGGAGGACAATAGGTTCCTACCTCATCAACTACTTCCCAATACCCACATGTTATCAAGTCCGAACCATGCAGTGTTTGAGGGTGAAACTAATGCATAAAAACTGGGTATGAAAGGGATATGATCAAAGTGTGAACTTGCCTTGTACGATTGATGAAGATGATTCGCACTCATAACTCCTGATAGTTCTACTCGTCACACTCCGGTCAATCTATCGTGAGCAGGCAATAGTAACCGCACATAAGCAATCACTCAAAATATCGAAAAGAACGAAGAAGACAATTCGGAAAACATCAAAACCAAGCAAATAACTCTTGCAAACATAAAAAAATTCTAACAGTAACAAAATTAAGTGAATTTGGCCATATCAAAAAGTTTAGGTCAAGAGCTTCGATTTGCAAAAAGAATCAACTCAAACGGAGTTATAATACTCAAGTTACGATCAAACGAAGTTCAAATAAAAACTGTTTGAATTCAAAGTTTAAAACTTTCAAAAACTTGTTTAAGTTGTTTTACTGGATAGAGGAGATCATAACAAAGAAGTGAGCATTGGTTTCATTGGATTTGGATAAACAAACAAGAAGTAACGAAGGTTTGAAGATCAGGGACTAATTTGTAAATAAAATATTCACGGATGGGTCCCTGGCCAAAGTTAAACAGAAAAAAGAAAAATCTATCTAACGAACGTTCGTTGTAGAAGCTTATAAGACAAAAACCATTCGCTGCAAACACTAAAACAACGAACGTTCACTACTGAAAGAAAACGGTTGAAACTAAAAAAAACGAACAGATCTAATCCTAACTGTAGATCTCGGATCGGACGGACGAGGGGGAGAGGCGGCGGTTACCACGGCGTGGAGGTCGCCGGCGACGGGGAAGACGGCAGCGGCGGCTCGGACGTCGGCGGGGCGGCGGCTCCGGTGGGTCTCCGGCAGCGGCGGGGGCGTTAAGGCGCTCGGCGCGGCGTGGCGATGAGGATGGAGTGGGCGGCGTCGGTCGGGAGTGGCGGGGTGGAGCGGTGCGACGGCGTGGATCTCCGGCGGCGGCTAACTCCGGCGAGGGCGCGGCGCAGCTGCGGGGCCCGGGGGCTTCGGTTTTTTAGGGAAACGGGGCCGGGGTGCTCCGTTTATATAGGAGGGGAGGAGGATGGCGTGGGGAAGGGGCTAGAGGAGGCCGGGGCGATGACGGCGGTGCCGGCGGAGTCGGGCGGGAGCCGGACTCCCTGCTGGAGGTCGGGGACGACCGGGGTGCGGCGTCGGGCCGGCTGGGCCGTGGCCTGGCGATTTGCTGGGCTGGCCCAGTTCGGTGGCCTAGAAGGTTTTTTTGTTTTTTTCAAATAAACATTTTTTCCAGACAAACAAAAATGATAAATAAAATAAATAAAAAAATTTATATAGGCATATAATATATCAAAATTTTCAGAAAAAGATTTTCCATGACATGAACATTATTCTGGCTTCAAATAAAATATACATAAATTCAAATAAATCAAAAAGTGCTACTGCTCTAATAAAATCCAATAAAAATCATTTTAAAAATAAAAAAATGATTTCAAATTTATTTCTCGCCAATTTTCTGTTGTAGCGAATCATTTTACCCTATTTTTCATATATTTTATTTTTGGAGAAAAATAATTTGAAAAAAAACCATATAACTCCAAATTGCAAATAATTTGCAAAAGGACTTTGAATTTAATTCTTTTCAAACTTCCAACTCATATTTCATATGTTTTGAAGAAGTCATTTTATCTTCTCTCATGAAAATCATTGAGTTGCTTAAAGTTTCTGAATTTGAAATATTTCCAAGTGAGATTCAAATATTTTCAAAAACATTTTCATTTATTTTAATGGAAGAAGTCATGTCATCTTCTCTCTAGAGTTTTGTATTTGAAAAGAATTTGAATTTAAGGAGATCATAAAAGCAAAAGGAAAGTTTGGGAAAGTCCTTTTATTCCCTCTCATTTAACTTTTAAAAGTTTCAAATTTCACTCAATTTCACACAAGCAACCACACCACAATTAAACAAACAATCAAAACTATTTATTTATTATAACATTCCAAAATTTAGAATTTTGGGATGTTACAGGGTGGCGGAGGAACACAGGCGGTGGGGGCCGGTGGTCCGGCCGGCGGCCCGTGCGGTGTTCTGTATGGGAAGAATCAGAGACGAGGAAGAAGAAGGGTTAGGAGACGTAGGATCTTCATCCAACCGCCTGAAATGGTCGACTAACCCAAATGACAAAAGTCATGCGACTTGCATGAAGACATGCCTTTATATTCCGTACCATCATCGTACCTGCTTAGCACTGCTCCTGAATCCATCAAGCTAAACAACGTGCCACTCATAATTCCAAACTTGCTGCTCAAGTACGAATCTGATATGATGCTAATATTACTAAAACAGATAACATTTAATTGGTCAACTAATGTTCTTACTTTACTTTCGAAAAGCACGTGCACCACATATAGAGAGACAGCAGGGAGTTGCTTTCTTAATGTGCTCTGGTTCATCATGTGTGGGCACTGCGCAACGAACATTTTATTATCCAAAATCTGCTTGCTCTTATTTAGTTTGTTCCTCTTCCGTTCTTCTTTAATAAGTACTCTTTCCGTTCCTAAATACAAGTCTTTGTATAGATTCCATCATGGACTACATATGGAGCAAAATGAGTGAATCTACACTCTGAAATGTATCTGGATACATCTGTATGTGATCCATAGTGGAAATCTCTACCAAGACTTATATTTTGGAACGGGGGGAGTATGATAGTAGTACGGTATGTTCCTTGTAGTGAAGATGAGCAGGGACATTTGTAGTGTAGAGGTCTATACGGTCGGTTGTGATGGACACTTTGAACTCTTCGGGCCTCTTTGATTCGTAGGATTTTGTAAACATGGGGATATGATTTTTAGTGGCCTGCCCACTTGAATCCTATAAGAATAGCAAGGAAATGCGGGGAGCTGTGTCGCCTTTGAGAGTTACACTGATATTAACAGTACCGCACCTTCAGTTGAAGAGAGCTGGTATCCTAAGCCTTTCTATCCGTACCGGCAATACTAGCACATATATTCCAGCAAGTTCCACTTTGCTAATTTTACTCTCATGCTTACGGTTTTCCCGTTATATCTACACTATGATCTGTGTAGCTGCTTTGTGTCGCACTAGCAGCAGTCCACTCTTGAAGCTAAACACTGCAATGACTTACAAAATTGGCACCAAGGCATTGAGTGCCATTCTGGATGCAATGAAACTCATAGGCTCCCCACCTATTGATTCTTGTTCAGAATATGATCCTAATGACTATTCTAACCTCGAGGAGTCAAAGGAAGATGGCCTGTCCTATTCACCCATCAAGGTGTCTGTTCTAATTTGGCAAGGTTTTATTGATTGCGCGTATCTTGCATATGTTGTCTTGCATTTCTTCTACTTTGTTGCACCGCCATCTGCTTAGTTTACTCATCATATATGTCGAGATGCCATGCCCATCCATTATCAATACATATTCCATCTGTCATCATACCATGTTTTTTCACTCAAATGCTGTTCTTGTGCATCAGACATCAAAAAGGAAGAGGGTGATTGCTGAACCTGAAGGAGCACCAGCAAAGTCCTTGAAAAACGTGGTGGTGCCGGAGAAATCAGACAGCACCCTACTTATATTGGTTGAACAACCAGTGACACAAAACGTAGGACCAACTCCAGCAGACTGTACCCATAGTTCACTGGCCACACCACTAGCCCCACCACACAGGACCTGCACTCCAGCAAAAGGTACACCGATTTCAGTTGCCATAGCACCAGCCGTACCACAGAAAAATCCCACTCCAGCAAAAAGTACAGCAAGTCCACCGGCCGAAGACCTATCCCAACTTCAGAGACGGCCAATTCCTGCAGATTGGAACCCCATTCTAGTTATTCCTAGTTTAAAAGACAATGCTTTCAATGTTGTTAGGGACTACGTGCATATATTCCCATCATGGGAAGATTATAGTGAAGACAAACACCATTTTCACATCTTCCTGTCCAATTTACGTGTAAGTGCTATTATTCATGGTTATTATTTTCCTGTTTTCTGCTTATTGAACACATCAATGATTTACATTACATTGTTGTAAGTGGGCGAGGCTCAATCTGGATAGTCATGACGAGCAAAGCTTGCTTGTGCTTTTCAAGGAAGCATTGCAGCAGTATCGGTGTTACCTGAGGAAATCACACTTTGATGGCAAGTCTATAAACGAATTTCCGGTGAAGTCTCCTGTGCTAAATTTAGAAGACATTGAATGGAAAAACCTTATTATGCACTGGCCTCGTTCCCAGGATGAGGTACTGTCTATGAAATCACATGACAATTTGAACTTCTACTTTTCCGCATGTGCCTTACGGATCTTTTTTGCAGGAAATCTGCTCGAAGAAGAATTCCGGTTTGAAAAGAACGACAGGATATCGCAAATATGCTGCCCGCTGCTTTGCTCTTGTTAGTACCTGTTGTCCTGTATCACTGTACTTGCATACATACCTGGTTCATTATGTGATAGCAGTATGCATGATAGCTTGCTTATCAATTTTGTTCGCTCCAAATTATCTAATCTGTATAAATGGTTACATTAGTGTAGAATATATCCAATGCCAATGAATTTTTTTAGCTCTGCATTGTTCTTGTAAGTACTTGTTGTCCTTTATCAGTGTACTTATATTGCTAGGTAGTTGTTCATGTACGATCACTCTGCAGCTTATTTTCCTTTGCCCTCCATTTTCTACACATCAGATCTATATTTACTCTTACCATAAGGTTGGATAACACCGATGGTACTGAAGAAGTTTAGCTGTGCATTGCTCTTGGCTGTACCTTTTTCCTGTATCGCTGTACTTACATTTATAGCTACTTGGTTATGTAGCATCACTGTTCATCTTATCTTAAATATTCTGCATTTTTTCTTATATTATCACATCTACATTTACTCTTAACAAAATGTAGAATAAAGGCAATGCTTATGAAGAAGATTATGTGGAAAACTTCTTGAATTGCCCCCCCATCAGCATGGACAAGGGCTTTATAGAGCCTGTCTTCACCAATAATGTAATTTTGTCATTCTCAAGCCTTCAAATTTTGTTGTGTATATTTGGTTAGGCATGACTGCAACAGCTGTTTATTTTTGGTGTTTGCATCAAATTGCATGTTTAAAGTTTATTATGTAGTTCATAAACAAAAGTTTGTCCTTCTCAATTTAAGTTTTCAGTTGTACAACCAAGTTCCTTCTGTTGGAAATATGCCCTAGAGGCAATAATAAATAGGTTATTATTATATTTCCTTGTTCATGATAATCGTTTATTATCCATGCTAGAATTGTATTGATAGGAAACTCAGATACATGTGTGGATACATAGACAACACCATGTCCCTAGTAAGCCTCTAGTTGACTAGCTCGTTGATCAATAGATGCTTATGGTTTCCTGACCATGGACATTGGATGTCGTTGATAACGGGATCACATCATTAGGAGAATGATGTGATGGACAAGACCCAATCCTAAGCCTAGCACAAGATCGTGTAGTTCGTTTGCTCAGAGCTTTTCTAATGTCAAGTATCACTTCCTTAGACCATGAGATTGTGCAACTCCCGGATACCGTAGGAATGCTTTGGGTGTGCCAAACGTCACAACGTAACTGGGTGGCTATAAAGGTGCACTACGGGTATCTCCGAAAGTGTCTGTTGGGTTGGCACGAATCGAGACTGGGATTTGTCACTCCGTGTAAACGGAGAGGTATCTCTGGGCCCACTCGGTAGGACATCATCATAATGTGCACAGTGTGACCAAGGAGTTGATCACGGGATGATGTGAGTTACGGAACGAGTAAAGAGACTTGCCGGTAACGAGATTGAACAAGGTATCGGGATACCGACGATCGAATCTCGGGCAAGTAACATACCGATAGACAAAGGGAATTGCATACGGGATTGATTGAATCCCCGACATCGTGGTTCATCCGATGAGATCATCGTGGAACATGTGGGAGCCAACATGGGTATCCAGATCCCGCTGTTGGTTATTGACCGGAGAACGTCTCGGTCATGTCTGCATGGTTCCCGAACCCGTAGGGTCTACACACTTAAGGTTCGATGACGCTAGGGTTATAGGGAAAGCATGTACGTGGTTACCGAATGTTGTTCGGAGTCCCGGATGAGATCCCGGACGTCACGAGGAGTTTCGGAATGGTCCGGAGGTAAAGATTTATATATGGAAAGTTGTTGTTCGGGTTCCGGGAAAAGTTCGGGTTTTTTCGGTATTGTACCGGGAAGCTTCCAGAAGATTCCGGAGGATTCCGGAGGGGTCCGGAGGTCCGGAAAATGTTCCACCACGTCCAATACAGTAGCATGGGCTGTAAGGGGGCGCCCTAGCCTTAATGGGCCAGGGGAACCAGCCCCCCCAAGGCCCATGCGCATGGGAGAGGGGAAACCCTAAGGGGGAGGGCCTCCACTTGACTTGGGAGGCACTCCTCCCCCCTTTGGCCGCCCCCCAAGCCCCATCTAGGGCTAGCCGCACCCCTTGAGGGGGGAAACCCTAGATGGGGGCGCAGCCCTCCCCCTCCCCTATATATATTGAGGTTTTGGGCTGCCATAGACATGAGAACGTCTCCTTTTGGCGCAGCCCTACCCCTCTTCCTCCTCCTCCTCTCCCGCGGTGCTTGGCGAAGCCCTGCGGGATTGCCACGCTCCTCCACCACCACCATGCCGTCGTGTTGCTGCTGGATGGAGTCTTCCCCAACCTCTCCCTCTCTCCTTGCTGGATCAAGGCGTGGGAGACGTCACCGGGCTGCACGTGTGTTGAACGCGGAGGCACCGTTCTTTCGGTGCTTAGATCGGAATCAACCGCGATCTGAATCGCTACGAGTACGACTCCCTCATCCGCGTTCTTGCAACGCTTCCGCATCGCGATCTACAAGGGTATGTAGATTCACTCCCCTTCCCCTCGTTGCTAGATTACTCCATAGATTGATCTTGGTGATGCGTAGAAAATTTTGAATTTCTGCTACGTTCCCCAATAGTGGCATCATGAGCTAGGTCTATGCGTAGTTTCTATGCACGAGTAGAACACAAAGTAGTTGTGGGCGTCGATGTTGTCAATTCTTCTTGCCGCTACTAGTCTTATCTTGTTTCGGCGGCATTGTGGGATGAAGCGGCCCGGACCGACCTTACACGTACGCTTACGTGAGACAGGTTCCACCGACTGACATGCACTAGTTGCATAAGGTGGCTAGCGGGTGTCTGTCTCTCCCACTTTAGTCGGAACGGATTCGATGAAAAGGGTCCTTATGAAGGGTAAATGGAAATTGGCAAATCACGTTGTGGTCATACGTAGGTAAGAAACGTTCTTGCTAGAAACCTACAAACCACGTAAAAACTTGCAACAACAATTAGAGGACGTCTAACTTGTTTTTGCAGCATGTGCCTTGTGATGTGATATGGCCAGAAGATGTGATGAATGATATATGTGATGTATGAGATTGATCATATTCTTGTAATAAGAATCACGTCTTGCATGTCGATGAGAATGACAACCGGCAGGAGCCATAGGAGTTGTCTTTATTATTTTGTATGACCTGCGTGTCATTGAATAACGCCATGTAAGTTACTTTACTTTATTGCTAAGCGCGTTAGCCATAGAAGTAGAAGTAACCATTGGCGTGACAACTTCAAGAAGACACAATGATGGAGATCATGATGATGGAGATCATGGTGTCATGCCGGTGACAAAGATGATCATGGTGCCCCGAAGATGGAGATCAAAGGAGCATAATGATATTGGCCATATCATGTCACTATTTGATTGCATGTGATGTTTATCATGTTTTTGCATCTTATTTGCTTAGAACGACGGTAGCAAGTAGGATGATCCCTTATAATAATTTCAAGAAAGTGTTCACCCTAACTGTGCACCGTTGCGAAGGTTCGTCGTTTCGAAGCACCACGTGATGATCGGGTGTGATAGATTCTTACGTTCGAATACAACGGGTGTTGACGAGCCTAGCATGTACAGACATGGCCTCGGCACACACGCAATACACTTAGGTTGACTTGACGAGCCTAGCATGTACAGACATGGCCTCGGAACACGGAGGACCGAAAGGTCGAGCATGAGTCGTATAGAAGATACGATCAACATGGAGATGTTCACCGATCTTGACTAGTCCGTCTCACGTGATGATCGGACACGGCCTAGTTGAACTCGGATCATGTTTCACTTAGATGACTAGAGGGATGTCTATCTGAGTGGGAGTTCATAATCAGATGAACTTCATTATCATGAACATAGTCAAAAAGGTATTTGCAAATTATGTCATAGCTTGCGCTTTAAGTTCTACTGGTTAAGATATGTTCCTAGAGAAAATTTAGTTGAAAGTTGGTAGTAGCAATTATGCGGACTGGGTCCGTAAACTGAGGATTGTCCTTTACTGCACAGAAGGCTTATGTCCTTAATGCACCGCTCGGTGTGATGAACCTCAGCGTCGTCTGTAGATGTTACAAAACATCTGACATACACGTTTTGATAACTACGTGATAGTTCGGTGCGGTTTAGAATTGTGGCACCCAAGACATTTTTGAAACGTCGCAGAACATGTGAGATGTTCCGAAGACTGAAATTGGGATTTCAGACTAGTGCCCACGTCAAGAGGTATGAGACCTCTGACAAGTTTCTTAAGCCTGCAAACTAAGGGAGAAAAGCTCAATCGTTGAGCGTGTGCTCAGATTGTCTGAGTGCCACAATCGCTTGAATCGAGTGGGAGTTAATCTCCCAGATGAGATAGTGATAGTTCTCCATAGTCATTGCCACCAAGCTAGTAGAGCTTCGTGATGAACTATAACATATCAAGGATAGTTATGATGATCCTTGAGCTATTCGCGATGTTTGACACCGCGAGAGTAGAAATCAAGAAGGAGCATCAATTGTTGATGGTTAGTAAAACCACTAGTTTAAGAAGGGCAAGGGCAAAAGGGATACTTCATGAAACAGCAAGTCGTTTGCTGCTCTAGTGAAGAATCCCAAGGTTGAACCCAAACCCGAGACTAAGTGCTTCTGTAACAAGAGGAACGGTCACTGAAGCAGTACTACCCTAGATACTTGGTAGATGAGAAGGCAGGCAAGGTCGACAGAAGTATATTGGATATACATTATATGAATGTGTACTTTAATAGTACTCCTAGCAGCACCAGGGTATTAGATACCAGTTCGGTTGCTAAGTGTTAGTAACTCGAAATAAAAGCTGCGGAATAAACGGAGACTAGCTAAAGGTGAGATGACGATGTGCGTTGGAAGTGTTTCCAAGGTTGATGTGATCAAGCATCGCATGCTCCCTCTACCATCGAGATTTGGTGTTTGCGTTAAACATGATTGGATTATGTTTACCGCAAAACGGTTATTCATTTAAGGAGAATAATGGTTACTCTGTTTATTTGAATAATACCTTCAATGGTCTCGCACCCAAAAATGAATCTCGATCGTAGTGATACACATGTTCATGCCAAAAGTAATGATAGTACCACATACTTATGGCACTGCCACTTGAGTCATATTGGTATAGAACGCATGAAGAAGCTCCATGTAGATGGATCTTTGGACTCACTCGTTTTTGAAATGAATGAGACATGCGAACCATGTCTATTGGTATATATGCATGAAGAAACTCCATGCAGATGGATCGTTTGGACTCACTTGATTTTGAATCACTTGAGACATGCAAATCATATCACATGGGCAAGATGACTGAAAGGCCTCGTTTTCAGTAAGATGGAACAAGAGAGCAACTTATTGGAAGTAATACATTTTGATGTATGCAGTCCAATGAGTGCTGAGGCATGCAGTGGATATCGTTACTTCACAGATGATTTGAGTAGATGCTGAGTATATTTACTTGATGAAACACTAGTCTGAATTATTGAAAGGTTCAAGTAATTTCAGAGTGAAGTTGAAGATCGTCGTAACAAGAGGATAAAATGTCTGTGATATGATCATAGAGATGAGTATCTGAGTTACGAGTTTGGCACACAATTAAGACATTGTGGAAAGTGTTTCACAATTAATACCGCCTGGAACACCATAGTGTGATGGTGTGTCCGGACATCATAGCTGCACCCTATTGGATATGGTGCATACCATGATGTTTCTTATCAAATTACCACTATCGTTTATGGGTTAGGCATTAGAGACAACCACATTCACTTTAAAAGGGGCACCACGCAATTCCGTTGAGACGACACCGTTTATAGAAACCTAAGTTGTCGTTTCTTAAAAGTTTGGGGCTGCGATGCTTATGTAAAAAAAGTTTCAGGCTGATAAGCTCAAACCCAAAGCGGATAAATGCATCTTCATAGAATACCCAAAAACAGTTGGGTATACCTCCTATTTCAGATCTGGAAGCAAAAGTAATTGCTTCTAGAAATGAGTCCTTTCTTGAGGAAAAGTTTCTCTCGAAAGAATTGAGTGGGAGGATGGTGGAGACTTGATAAGGTTATTGAACCGTCACTTCAACTAGTGTGTAGCAGGGCACAGGAAGTTGTTCCTGTGACACCTATACCAATTGAAGTGGAAGCTTATGATAGTGATCATGAAACTTCGGATCAAGTCACTACCAAACCTCATAGGACGACAGGGATGCATACTACTTCAGAGTGGTACGTAATCCTGTCTTGGAAGTCATGTTGTTGGACAACGATGAACCTATGAGCCATGGAGAAGCGATGGTGGGCCCATATTCCGACAAATGGTTAGAAGCCATGAAATCCGAGATAAATGGATCTTTGAGAAGAAGACGGACGTGGACGGTAATGTTACCGTCTATGAAGCTCGACTTGTGGCAAAGAGTATTTCCACAAGTTCAAGGAGTTGACTACGATGAGGTTTTCTCATCCGTAGCGATGCTTAAGTCCGTCGGAATCATTAGCTGCATTTATGAAATCTGGCAGATGGATGTCAAAAACAAGTTTCCTTACCAGTTTTCGTAAGGAAAGGTTGTATGTGATACAATCAGAAAGGTTTTGTCGATCCTAAGGATGCTAAAAGGTATGCTAGCTCCAGCGATCCTTCCATGGATTAGAGCAAGCATCTCGGAGTCAGAATATACGCTTTGATGGAGTGATCAAAGTTTTTGGGTTTATACAAAGTTTGTTAGAAACTTGTATTTACAATAAAGTGAGTGGGAGCGCTACAACATTTCTGATAAGTATATGTGAATGACATATTGTTGATCCGAAATGATGTAAAATTTCTGGAAAGCATAAAGGGTTGTTTGAAAGGAGTTTTTCAAAGGAAGACCTGGATAAAGCTACTTACATATTGGGCATCAAGATCCATAGAGATAGATCAAGACGCCTGATGATACTTTCAAAAGACAGCACACCTTGACATGATTTTGAAAGAGTTCAAAATAGATCAGCAAAGAAGGAGTTCTTGGCTGTGTTGCAAGGTGTGAGTATTGAGTGAGACTCAAGACCTGACCACAACAGAAGATAGAGAAAGGACGAAGGTCGTCCCCTATGCTTTAGACGTAGGCTCTATAGTATGCTATGCTGTGTACCGCACATGTAGTGTGCCTTGCCATGAGTTGGTCAAGAGGGTACAATGGTGATCCGGGAAAGGATCTCATGACAGCGGTCGAACTTATCCTTAGTACCTAGTGGATTAAGGAATTTTCTCGATTATGGAGGTGGAAAGGAGTTCGTCGTAAAGGGTTACGTCGATGCGAACTTTGACACTAATCCGGATGACTCTGAGTAGTAAACCGGTTTTGTATAGTAGAGCAATTATTTGAAATGGCTCCAAATAGCGCGTGGTAGCATCCACAAAGATGACATAGATATTCGTAAAGCACACACGGATCTGAAAGGTTCAGACCCGTTGACTAATAACCTCTCTCACAAGCATAACATGATCAAACCAGAACTCATTGAGTGTTAATCACATAGAGATGTGAACTAGATTGTTGACTCTAGTAAACTCTTGGGTGTTGGTCACATGGTGATGTGACCTGTCAGTGTTAATCACATGGTGATGTGAACTAGATTATTGACTCTAGTGCAAGTGGGAGACTGTTGGAAATATGCCCTAGAGGCAATAATAAATAGGTTATTATTATATTTCCTTGTTCATGATAATCGTTTATTATCCATGCTAGAATTGTATTGATAGGAAACTCAGATACATGTGTGGATACATAGACAACACCATGTCCCTAGTAAGCCTCTAGTTGACTAGCTCGTTGATCAATAGATGCTTATGGTTTCCTGACCATGGACATTGGATGTCGTTGATAACGGGATCACATCATTAGGAGAATGATGTGATGGACAAGACCCAATCCTAAGCCTAGCACAAGATCGTGTAGTTCGTTTGCTCAGAGCTTTTCTAATGTCAAGTATCACTTCCTTAGACCATGAGATTGTGCAACTCCCGGATACCGTAGGAATGCTTTGGGTGTGCCAAACGTCACAACGTAACTGGGTGGCTATAAAGGTGCACTACGGGTATCTCCGAAAGTGTCTGTTGGGTTGGCACGAATCGAGACTGGGATTTGTCACTCCGTGTAAACGGAGAGGTATCTCTGGGCCCACTCGGTAGGACATCATCATAATGTGCACAGTGTGACCAAGGAGTTGATCACGGGATGATGTGAGTTACGGAACGAGTAAAGAGACTTGCCGGTAACGAGATTGAACAAGGTATCGGCATACCGACGATCGAATCTCGGGCAAGTAACATACCGATAGACAAAGGGAATTGCATACGGGATTGATTGAATCCCCGACATCGTGGTTCATCCGATGAGATCATCGTGGAACATGTGGGAGCCAACATGGGTATCCAGATCCCGCTGTTGGTTATTGACCGGAGAACGTCTCGGTCATGTCTGCATGGTTCCCGAACCCGTAGGGTCTACACACTTAAGGTTCGATGACGCTAGGGTTATAGGGAAAGCATGTACGTGGTTACCGAATGTTGTTCGGAGTCCCGGATGAGATCCCGGACGTCACGAGGAGTTTCGGAATGGTCCGGAGGTAAAGATTTATATATGGAAAGTTGTTGTTCGGGTTCCGGGAAAAGTTCGGGTTTTTTCGGTATTGTACCGGGAAGCTTCCAGAAGATTCCGGAGGATTCCGGAGGGGTCCGGAGGTCCGGAAAATGTTCCACCACGTCCAATACAGTAGCATGGGCTGTAAGGGGGCGCCCTAGCCTTAATGGGCCAGGGGAACCAGCCCCCCCCAAGGCCCATGCGCATGGGAGAGGGGAAACCCTAAGGGGGAGGGCCTCCACTTGACTTGGGAGGCACTCCTCCCCCCTTTGGCCGCCCCCCAAGCCCCATCTAGGGCTAGCCGCACCCCTTGAGGGGGGAAACCCTAGATGGGGGCGCAGCCCTCCCCCTCCCCTATATATATTGAGGTTTTGGGCTGCCATAGACATGAGAACGTCTCCTTTTGGCGCAGCCCTACCCCTCTTCCTCCTCCTCCTCTCCCGCGGTGCTTGGCGAAGCCCTGCGGGATTGCCACGCTCCTCCACCACTACCATGCCGTCGTGTTGCTGCTGGATGGAGTCTTCCCCAACCTCTCCCTCTCTCCTTGCTGGATCAAGGCGTGGGAGACGTCACCGGGCTGCACGTGTGTTGAACGCGGAGGCACCGTTCTTTCGGTGCTTAGATCGGAATCAACCGCGATCTGAATCGCTACGAGTACGACTCCCTCATCCGCGTTCTTGCAACGCTTCCGCATCGCGATCTACAAGGGTATGTAGATTCACTCCCCTTCCCCTCGTTGCTAGATTACTCCATAGATTGATCTTGGTGATGCGTAGAAAATTTTGAATTTCTGCTACGTTCCCCAATACCTTCTTCATACCATGTAAATTAAACTATAAAGAGCAAGTGATCTTCTTTTGCACTGCATGTATGCTTCTTTTCTTGATCCATAATCCAGTGGTGTGGTGAACCTACCCACTACAGCACAATGTCATATTCTGCAATGTCTTAACTATGAACAATGTCATATCATTCTACTATTATTTAAACTGTCTCTTTATTTGCCAATCTGAAATGGGATAAATTGACAGCACACTAACCATTGATACTTATGAGTTCTTGATCTGTAATCCAGTTCTACGATAGCACAGGTATGACTATCTTGATTCTGTCATAAAATCGTCATGGATGTACATGCATGACAGAAAACGCGACCTACTGTGACAAACACGTATCATAACGGAAGTGTATTTTTTTTTGTAGTGATGGTTCGACCAAGCCCAACCTCATGCCACCATCAACAACGGCCTTGTCGGCAAGACTAAGATCACGAAACAAAGAGGGACCTCTTTCCTTGCCATTGACCTTCTTATAAATTTGATTTTCTTGCGGCGTGAATCCATCCTCATCCAATTCTTCCGGTGGACCCTCATCATCTGACTCATACCTACACATACGGCTATAAGGGAGGTTACGGTCCGTGTCTTGTTGATGCACAATGAAATCCAAGTCACCAATGGGATTTTAATGAATCTCTTCTTGTTCCGCATACACATCATCTTGAGCAATAGCATCTCCATCAACATGAGCAATGGAATCTTCATCAACATGAACAATGGCATGTTCATCAACATGAGCAATGGCCTCATCTCCAACATGATCATCACCTCAAAGAACTATGGCTCTAGCATTGATGTCCTCTTCATTTGGTTGGCTACTTGGTGGTTGACTACCCGCATTGTGGTCATACACCACGACACCATCATGTATTGGGGAGGACACATTCCGGCTCAAGTCGAGTAGTGGCCGAGGAACTTCAACCTTTACTTGTCTTGTGGCAAATAACTCAAGTGACTTGTCTTGTGATCCCTCAACTTTCTCCTTATACACATCCCAATGCAATTGAGAGGTGATGGACATACTCTTTAATCGGGATTTTACTCCCACTCCCACATCATACCGCCTAATAAGCTTCACACCATCACTCGGGTTAATCCAATTGAGGACGCTTCTCACTTTCACGACAATATCATCATAGCTCGGGCTTGTGTCAAAAACCATGGCCTCCTCCCCTTCGTCGGCATTTCCATCCATGAAAGCCGCCTTGTCTAAATAATGCACATTCACTAGTTTATCCATCTAAAAATAATGGAACAAAATTGAGTCATCCATGGACCGGCCATTTCATATGGATGAACTATCTAAAATATATAATTTGAATCAAACAACTAGTATACCTTAATCATAACACTAACCCTAACCCTAACCTAACTAAACCGCTAACCCTAGCACTTAAGCTAGCTTGCCACAACAAGGATTGACACAAATTACTTAGGCCAACCATTAATGCACCATAAATGCAAAACTAGAGGAAGAAGCTAGGGATTGCAAAACTAGTTGATTCCAACAAAAGTAGATGATTTGAACCAACCAAATGAAGGGGGAATGGGAGAGGTACCTTGGGTGATGCAAATGCCCACGATCCACCGGACAAATCTCAGGCAATGGAGGGGGATCTAGTGGGTGCTTGGGTGGGGGAGAAGAGGGGGAGAGAGTGAGAGCTCGGGGAAGAAGATGAGTGGAGTGGGTGGGTGGTGGTGGGTAGGCCCCACAAACCTTATCCTCCAGGACCCTACCGCCAGAGACCTCGGCGGTATGGTGTTCGTGCCTACCGCCAGGGTCTACGGCGGTAGGTCCCTTTGCCACGTCAGCGTCCGTTAACGGCCAGGCGGCCATCAACAGAACCTACCGCCATGAGGGATAGTGGTAGCCTGTAGGTTGATACCGCCAGGGCCTCCGGCGGTAACCAAAAGGGTCAAATCTCGAAAAAAATCATACCGGGGTCAGATCCTGTTAAACTACGCCAAAAGGGTCAAAACACGAAATTTTGCCGCCTTGGGGCGTTTGGGACTACTCAAATAGCTGCTCACACACACACCCACACACATGTGATTCGAAAAGCAACATGCGAGGGTCACATGGCTGGGCCCCATCGTGTACAAACAACTCCCCAACAGTGTTAAAATAAACAATCTTATGCAACGCAATTTCTTTACAAGATTGCAATGATGTATACACCGTAGAAATCAGGAAAAAGCCTAAAAATGCAAATGATGTAGCAAGTATTTACAAAGGTCGTGATAAACGAGTAGTGACTCACACGCAGGAAGAAGTTTGTTACAGTTGGGCCGTCCGGCTTCGTTGCACTGCTAAAGCTAACGTCGACCGGCGTGGAGCTTCGGTGGCCGGGCTTCTCGGTTTTGGCTGCCGACCCCGGTAGCATATCACGCCCCCCTCTTGCAGCAATAGTAACTGTCCCTTGCGGCAGTGGAGGTCCTCTCTTGCAGCGTTTTGCACCTTGCTCGCAGCAACGGCAATTAACAGTTGTTGTGTCACATGTCTCAACCACAACAACGACGACGGACCATTGCAGCGTCGTGCGTCCGCAACAACTACTACCGGCCATTGCAACATCATGCATCTGCAGCAATGACAACCGGTGATACGTCTCCAACATATCTACTTTTCCAAACACTTTTGCCCTTGTTTTGGACTCTAACTTGCATGATTTGAATGGAACTAACCCGGACTGACGCTGTTTTCAGCAGAATTGCTATGGTGTTATTTTTGTGCAGAAATAAAAGTTCTTAGAATGACCTGAAACTTCACGGAGAATATTTTTGGAATTTATAAAAAATACTGGCGAAAGAATCAAGACCAGGGGGCCCACACCCTGTCCACGAGGGTGGGGGCACGGCCCCTGCCTCGTGGGCCCCCTGAGGCTCCACCGACCTCAACTCCAACTCCATATATTCACATTCGGGGAGAAAAAAATAAGAGAGAAGGATTCATCGCGTTTTACGATACGGAGCCGCCGCCAAGCCCTAATCTCTCCCGAGAGGGCTGATCTGGAGTCCGTTTGGGGTTCCGGAGAGGGGAATCCGTCGCTGTCGTCATCATCAACCATCGTCCATCACCAATTTCATGATGCTCACCGCCGTGCGTGAGTAATTCCATTGTAGGCTTGCTGGACGATGATGGGTTGGATGAGATTTATCATGTAATCGAGTTAGTTTTGGTAGGGTTTGATCCCTAGTATCCACTATGTTCTAAGATTGATGTTGCTATGACTTTGCTATGCTTAATGCTTGTCACTAGGGCTCGAGTGCCATGATTTCAGATCTGAACCTATTATGTTTTCATGAATATATGTGAGTTCTTGATCCTATCTTGCAAGTCAATAGTCACCTATTATGTGTTATGATCCGGCAACCCCGAAGTGACAATAATCGGGACCACTCCCGGTGATGACCGTAGTTTGAGGAGTTCATGTATTCACCAAGTGTTAATGCTTTGGTCCAGTACTCTATTAAAAGGAGGCCTTAATATCCCTTAGTTTCCAATAGGACCCCGCTGCCACAGGAGGGTAGGACAAAAGATGTCATGCAAGTTCTTTTCCATAAGCACGTATGACTATATTCGGAATACATGCCTACATTACATTGATGAACTGGAGCTAGTTCTGTGTCACCCTATGTTATAAATATTGCATGAGGAATCGCATCCGACATAATTGTCCATCACTGTTCCAATGCCTACGAGCTTTTCACATATTGATCTTTGCTTAGTTACTTTTCGTTGCCACTGTTACGATTGCTACAAAACCGCTTCTGTTACTTTTGCCACCGTTACCGTTACTTCCATACTACTTTGCTACTAAATACTTTGCTGCAGATATTAAGTCTTCCAGGTGTGGTTGAATTGACAACTCAACTGCTAATACTTGAGAATATTCTTTGGCTCCCCTTGTGTCGAATCAATAAATTTGGGTTGAATACTCTACCCTCGAAAACTGTTGCGATCCCCTATACTTGTGGGTTATCAAGACTATTTTCTGGCGCCGTTGCCGGGGAGCTTAGCTCCATTCTTTGAGTCACTCGGGATTTATATCTGTTGATCACTATGAGGAACTTGAAAGACAATAAAACCAAGATTTATCCCTCAACTACGAGGGGAGGTAAGGAATTGCCATCTAGCTCTGCACTTGATTCACCTTCTGTTTTGAGTAAACTTGCGACACCTAAACCTGCTTCTCCTATTAATTCTGATATGTCGCATGTTATTGATGATGCCACTTCTGCTATGCGTGATACCTATGATGAAACTACTTCTATGCTTGATAATACTGTGCCACTAGGTAAATTTCTTGATGAACAACTTGCTAGGGATAGAGAGAACAAAGTTATTGAAACTGATAATATTGATGAGAGTGATGATGAAGATTCTCCCCCTAGATATGAATTGCCTGTTGTGCCTGAGGGTTATGTTATGGATGAAGAAACTGCTAGACTTTTTAGCTTGCAATGATAGATCTGATCTTAAGAAATTATTAGTTAAGCTGAAAGAAAAGTCTTTGAATGCTAGAATAAAATATGACCCTGCTTTTGCTACTTCACCTATCTGTATTTCCGATAAGGATTATGATTTCTCTGTCGATCCTGAGATAATTACTTTGGTTGAATCGGATCCTTTTTATGGCTATGAATCTGAAACTGTTGTGGCACATCTTACTAAATTAAATGATATAGCCACCCTATTTACTAATGATGAGAAGACTCGCTACTACTATATCCTTAAATTATTTCCGTTCTCATTAAAGGGTGATGCTAAGACATGGTTTAATTCTCTTGATCCTGGTTGTGTGCGTAGTCCCCAGGATATGATTTATTACTTCTCTACTAAATATTTCCCCGCTCATAAGAAACAAGCTGCTTTAAGGGAAATATACAATTTTGTGCAAATTGAAGAAGAGAGTCTCCCAGAAGCTTGGGGGAGGCTTCTCCAATTACTTAATGCTTTGCCTGATCATCCTCTCAAGAAAAATGAAATACTTGATATCTTTTATAATGGACTAACCGATGCTTCTAGAGACCACCTGGATAGTTGTGTTGGTTGTGTTTTCAGGGAAAGAATTGTTGATCAAGCTGAATTGCTATTGAATAATATGTTGACTAATGAAAATAATTGGACACTTCCTGAACCAACTCCGAAGAAAAGGGGTGTTCTATTTCTCAGTCCTGAAGATATGCAAGAGGCAAAGAAATCTATGAAAGAAAAGGGTATTAAAGCTGAAGATGTTAAGAATTTACCACCTATTGAAGAAATACATGCTCTTGATAACCCGACACAGGTAGTAAAAGTAAATTCTCTCTATAGATTTGATGAAGGTGATATTCCTCGTTATAAGTCTGCCAGCCAATGCTTAGATGAGTTTGATAACTTTATTGTTAAACAAGAAAACTTCAATGCTTATGTTGGTAGACAATTGCAACGGAATGCTTATATGATTGAACACTTGAGTGATTATATATCTAGAGTTAAAGGTGAACTTAAAATCATTAGTAAACACGCTTCTATGGTTACCACTCAAGTAGAACAAGTGCTTAAAGCTCAAAATGATTTGCTCAATGAATTAAATAATAAGAAGAATGATAATGATGTTAGAGTTATGACTAGAGGGGGTAAAATGACTCAGGAACCTTTGTATCCTGAGGGCCACCCTAAGAGAATTGAGCAAGATTCTCAGAGAACTAATATTGAAGCACCTAGTCCTTCTAAGAGGAAGAAAAAGAAAAATGATAGGACTTTGCATGCTTCTAGTGAACCTGTTATTGACACACCTGAAAATCCCAATGATATTTCTATTTCTGATGCTGAAACACAATCTGGTAATGAACAAGAACCTAGTGATAATGTTAATGATGATGTTCATGTAGAACAATGATGTAGAAATTGAACCTGCTGTTGATCTTGATAACCCACAATCAAAGAATCAACGTTATGATAAGAGAGACTTTGTTGCTAGGAAGCACGGTAAAGAAAGAGAACCATGGGTTCAGAAACCCATGCCTTTTCCTCCTAAACCATCCAAGAAAAAGGATGATGAGGATTTTGAGCGCTTTGCTGAAATGATTAGACCTATCTTTTTGTGTATGCGTTTGACTGGTATGCTTAAAATGAATCCTTATGCCAAGTATATGAAAGATATTGTTACTAATAAGAGAAAGATACCGGAAGCTGAAATTTCCACCATGCTTGCCAATTATACTTTTAAAGGTGGAATACCTATGAAACTAGGAGATCCAGGAGTACCAACTATACCATGCTCCATTAAAAGGAACTATGTTAAAACTGCTTTATGTGATCTTGGAGCCGGTGTTAGTGTTATGCCTCTCTCTTTATATCGTAGACTTGATTTGAATAAGTTGACACCTACTAAAATATCTTTGCAAATGGCTGATAAATCCACTGCTATACCTGTCGGTATTTGTGAGGATGTGCCTGTTGTGGTTGCAAATGTTACTATTTTAACGGACTTTGTTGATATTCCCGAGGATGATAGTATGTCGATTATCCTTGGTAGACCCTTTTTGAATACTGCAGGGGCTGTTATTGATTGCAACAAAGGCAATGCCACTTTTCATGTTAATGGTAATGAGCATACGGTACATTTTCCAAGGAAACAACCTCAAGTCCACACTATTAATTCTATTGGAAAAATTCCAACTGTCACTATTGGAGGTTTTGAATTTCCTCTTCCTACTGTCAAGAAGAAATATGATATTCTTATTGTTGGGGACATGCATATCCCCGTTGAGGTAACTTAGTGCTATTCCAAAATTCTCCGGTTTCATGCGATTCGGAATGAGTTTGTTAACAAGACTTGATCAACCTTGTTAGTGGTTTCCTTTTGATGAGCATGAGATGGATGAAGTTAGAAAGCACAACTTTTTGTACCCTCCTTTTACTTTCTGTTATTTAGATTAAATAAAGCAAAAATAGTATTTTCTGTCTGTTTTCTGATTTATCCTTGCAATAAAAAATACCCCGAAAATAAAAGTTCTCCAAATGCCCTGAAAATGAAATATGATTTTTTCTAGAATATTTGAGAATATCTGGAACTAAGAACACATCAGGGGGAGCTAGCACCTGGCCACGAGGGTCCAGGGTGCGCCCACCCCCTAGGCGCGCCCCCTACCTCGTGGGCCCCTGGTGGCCCCCTCCACTTATTCTAGCACCCACACACTCCTTCTTCCTCCCAAAAAAATCACCAACCAGCTCAAGCACGAGTTCTAGCTCATCTTGCTGCCATTTTCGATCTCCTTGCTCAAAGCTCCACTCACAAAACTGTTTTGGGGGGTTGTTCTTCGGTATGTGACTCCTCCAATGGTCCAATTAGTTTTTGTTCTAGTGCTCTATTTATTGCAAATTTTTGCTGCTTAGGTGACCCTGTTCTTGAGTTTGCATGTCAAACTTATATGGTCCCAAGTAGTTCTAATGCATGATATAGTCTCTAGGCACTTATGGGAGTAGTTGCTATTAATCTTGTTGAGTTTGATTCACTTTTATTGTGAGTCACTAAAAATTTCAGAAAATGATGAAGATATTTTTGCGAGGCTCTTCGAGCCGAAGCTCGAAGGATCAGCAAAGTGAAGAGGATAAGAAGCCTAAATATAATCTCCCTCGTACTGCGGAGGTTCGGCCGTGTGAATGGCCTTGTGATGAGTTCTTGAAGGCAGTCGGGATTCATGATGATTTTTATTATTTGGCTGAGAATGCAGGCCTCACCGACTTCCTCCACGACCAACTCGATCAGTATCTCCTACTCACAAATATTTTTGTGCAAAATTTTCATTTCCATGCTAGGAGATCACCACCTTCGGTGGATTTTTATTTATATGATGAGTATAAGGAGATGTCGCTTTATGACTTTTGTGGGGTTTGCAAGTTGCCCTTTGAGGGCAGCATAGAGGAACCACATCGTAACAATGTGGAAGGGTTTATTGATATGATCGCTGTAGGGGAGACGAGGAAGGTTTTTGATGCAAGAATTACTAGCATACACTTTCCTGTTCTACGTTACTTTGCAATATTTGCTAGTAGATGCTTAATTGGTCGCGGGAACTATGGAAACCTTAGTGCCCCTGATATTGTTATTCTGTGCCATGCTTTGTTTCGCGATAACACTTTTAGTTTAGGCGCTATTGTTGCCAAGCGGTTAAATCTGAACCGTACGAAGGGCCCCATTTTTGGAGGTATCTTTGCTTCGCGTCTTGCTAAATATTTTGA
This sequence comes from Triticum aestivum, assembly GCF_018294505.1. Classification (NCBI taxonomy): domain Eukaryota; kingdom Viridiplantae; phylum Streptophyta; class Magnoliopsida; order Poales; family Poaceae; genus Triticum; species Triticum aestivum. The sequence continues at coordinate 429,640,725 of NC_057796.1, read as the reverse complement.
GATACCTATTAGACACTATGAGAAAGAAGAAAAGTTGTTGCCCCCTATTTTCTTAGATTATAAGAGTATGGTAGCACATGATTTTATTGTTAAGAATAAGAAGAAGATGCTTAACTATAGAACGATATTTGATAAAAATTACTTTGAGACTGTTACCTTGCCTGCTCCTTCTTTGTTCAACATATTTTTAGGCAAGTGCCTTGTTCTACCGGAGGCCATTCATTCCTACCGGAGCCTAACATCAGCTCCAGAGCTCGGGCCGGAGCCACCACTTGATCCTCACCGTCAGTCTGTTTATCAGTGGGATCCGGAGGAGATCGCTAACCAGTGGCACCCGGAGGATCCTCCTCAGTACACCGGAGAGATCAACTTGGATCCTTGGGCATAAACCAACTTAGGCCAAAATCCTAAGCTTGGGGGAGTACGTATTTCTCAGCAACATTACATTCATGTTCACACACTCATTCTAGTTGTCCGTGCTCATACTTTTTCATTGTACTATCCATGCTAGTTTATTTTCTTTCTTAAGCCTTCTTCCTGTGTGTTTGAAAAAACTTAAGAAAACCAAAAAATTAGTTGTAGTTTTTAGCTAGTTTACTTTCCATGCTTCTAGTAGTAGTAATTAAAAGAAAACCCAAAAAGATTTCTCGTTCTTTTTTTGCTTGTTGGGAGCTTTCCCGTGTAAATAGTTTTATTTCTTTTCTTGTTCTTTGGGGGTCGAGAGGAGAAGACCATAATGAAAATGATGAAGTGGCTCTTATATGCATTATTGTTGGTTTAACCAAGAGCCCATATTACCTTGTCCTCTCCTTTGTATTAAATGCTTGCAGATTCCAGCTTAGTCCAATGCACGTGCACTATTATTATTATCCACACCGTTCGGTCGTGCGAGTGAAAGGCAATAATGACGATATATGATGGACTGATTGAGATGAGAGAAGCTGGTATGAACTCGACCTCTCTTGTTTTTGTAAATATGATTAGTTCATCATTCCTGATTCATCCTATTATGAATGAAACATGTTTGCAATGACCATTAGAGATTATAGTTGCTTATGCCATGCTTAATTAGCTAGGAGTTTATAATGGTTTACCTTGCGTGCCAACATGCTATTAAAATGGTTGTGATGTGGTATGATAGGGTGGTATCCTCCTTTGAATGATTCGAGTGGCTTGACTTGGCACATGTTCACGCATGTAGTTGAAACAAAATCAACATAGCCTCCACGATATTTATGTTCATGGTTATATCCTACTCATGCTTGCACTCAGTGTTGATTAATTTTAATGCATGTTCATGACTGTTGTCGCTCTCTAGTTGGTCGCTTCCCAGTCTCTTTCTAGCCTTCACTTGTACTAAGCGGGAATACTGCTTGTGCATCCACTTCCATAAACCCCAAAGTTATTCCATATGAGTCCACCATAGCTTCCTATATGCGGTATCTACCTGCCGTTCCAAGTAAATTTGTATGTCCCAAACTCTAAACCTTCAAATGAAATTCTGTTTTGTATGCTCGAATAGCTCATGTATCAACTAGGGCTGTCTATATCTTCCATGTTAGGTGGGTTATTCTCAAGATGAGTGGACTCCGCTCATCATTCACGAGAAAATGGCCGGTAACCGGGATGCCCAGTCCCATGCTTAAATCAAAATAATTGCAAACAAAACTCCCCCAGGACCGTTGTTGGTATGGACGGTACCCGCTGTTTCGGACCAGCCGTGGAGTGTGCTTGTTGGTGGTGGGGGAGTATAAACTTTACCATTCTATTTGGGAACCGCCTATAATGTGTGTAGCATGGAAGATATCGAGATCTCTTGGTTGTTATGTTGACAATGAAAGTATAACACCCAAAATATTATTTATCTCTGTTTCAAAAATCGAGCTCTGGCACCTCTGCAAATCCCTGCTTCCCTCTGCGAAGGGCCTATCTATTTACTTTTATGTTGAGTCATCATCCTCTTATTAAAAAGCACCAGTTAGAGAGCATCGCTGTCATTTGCATCCATTACTATTAATTTATATTGAGTATGACTGGATCTCTTTTACCATGAATTACAATGTCTAGTCAGTCCTTGATCTTCAGAGGTGCTCTGCATTTATGTTTTGCGGTCTCAGAAAGGGCTAGCGAGATACCATCTTGTTATATCATATTATGATTGTTTTGAGAAAGTGTTGTCATCCGAGATTTATTATTATTGCTCGCTAGTTGATTATGTCATTGATATGAGTAAACATGAGACCTAAATGTTTTGAATATGGTTAGTTCATAATCTTTGTTGAAAACTTGAATGCTGGCTTTACATATTTACAACAATAAGAGCAAATAGAGTTTGTAAAAGTTTTTCTTTATCACTTTCAGTTTGTCAACTGAATTTCTTGAGGACAAGCAAAGGTTTAAGCTTGGGGGAGTTGATACGTCTCCAACGTATCTACTTTTCCAAACACTTTTGCCCTTGTTTTGGACTCTAACTTGCATGATTTGAATGGAACTAACCCGGACTGACGCTGTTTTCAGTAGAATTGCTATGGTGTTATTTTTGTGCAGAAATAAAATTCTCGGAATGACCTGAAACTTCACGAAGAATATTTTTGGAATTTATAAAAAATACTGGCGAAAGAATCAAGACCAGGGGGCCCACACCCTGTCCATGAGGGTGGGGGCACGCCTGCCCCCTGGGCGTGCCCCCTGCCTCGTGGGCCCCCTGAGGCTCCACCGACCTCAACTCCAACTCCATATATTCACGTTCGGGGAGAAAAAAATAAGAGAGAAGGATTCATCGTGTTTACGATACGGAGCCGCTGCCAAGCCCTAATCTCTCTCGGGAGGGCTGATCTAGAGACCGTTGGGGCTCCGGAGAGGGGAATCTGTCGCTGTCGTCATCATCAACCATCCTCCATCACCAATTTCATGATGCTCACCGCCGTGCGTGAGTAATTCCATCATAGGCTTCCTGGACGGTGATGGGTTCGATGAGATTTATCATGTAATCGAGTTAGTTTTGTTAGGGTTTGATCCCTAGTATCTACTATGTTCTATGATTGATGTTGCTATGACTTTGCTATGCTTAATGCTTGTCACTAGGGCCCAAGTGCCATGATTTCAGATCTGAACCTATTATGTTTTCATGAATATTTGTGAGTTCTTGATCCTATCTTGCAAGTCAATAGTCACCTATTATGTGTTATGATTCGGCAACCCCGAAGTGACAATAATCAGGACCACTCCCGGTGATGACCGTAGTTTGAGGAGTTCATGTATTCACCAAGTGTTAATGCTTTGGTCCGGTACTCTATTAAAAGGAGACCTTAATATCCCTTAGTTTCCAATAGGACCCCACTGCCACGGGAGGGTAGGACACATGATGTCATGCAAGTTCTTTTCCATAAGCACGTATGACTATATTCGGAATACATGCCTACATTACATTGATGAACTGGAGCTAGTTCTGTGTCACCCTATGTTATAACTATTGCATGAGGAATCGCATCCGACATAATTATCCATCACTGATCCAATGCCTACGAGCTTTTCACATATTGATCTTTGCTTAGTTACTTTTCCATTGCTGATAATCCCCAAGTGCAGGGAATCATCGTAGCAATTTCCAAAGGTGGAAGTGATAAGTATGGAGTGTCAAACCCACAAGGAGCTAAAGGTAAGATCAATATTCTCTCAAGTCCTATCTGCCACTGATATGATTCTACGTACACCGAACGTTTGCTTCCAAATAGAAACGAGAAATAAAACTACGTTGTGGGTATGAAGAGGATAACTTTGCATAATATCGGAGAGCTAAAACATAAAAGTAGGTGCTGTTATCAAAAAGTAAGAATATATTACTAAATATTATAAATAGTGAGTGTGGAATAATGATGGGTCGGTGTGCGGAATTATCCTAGGCAATTGTTAACAAGATCGGTGGTCGTCATTGCAATTTCATATGAGGGAGAGGCATAAGCTAACATACTTTCTCTTCTTGGATCATATGCACTTATGATTGGAACTCTAGCAAGCATCCGCAACTACTAAAGATCATTAAGGTAAAACCCAGCCATAGCATTAAAGTATCAAGTCCTCTTTATTCCCATACGCCATGTCCCGCTTACCCGTGTTTGTGTTTCAGTCACTCACGCAACGCAGACAATAAGAAAACCATGGACATATTGCAACACCCTACAGCGCGAATCCCTCACGCTTGCGCGACACGGAGGGCACCATAGGACAGCACCAAAATAAAACATACAACTCATACCAATCTAGATCATCAATCAACCCAAAGACAAAGGATATCTACTCAAAACATCATAGGATGGCAACACATCATTGGATCATGATACGTGGCATAAAGCACCATGTTCAAGTAGGGATTACAGCGGGGTGCGGGAGAGTGGACCGCGTAAAATAGATGAGGATGGTGATGATGATGGTGACATTGATGAAGACGATCACCGCAACAATGATTCCCCTCCCGATGGCACTCCGGCGCCACCGAGAGAGAGGAGGAGAGGTTCTCCCCCTTGTGCTTCCTCCTCCATGGCCTCCCCCCTGGATGGGGAGAGGTTCTCCCTCTGGTCCTTGGCCTTCATGTTGATGATGGCCCCTCCGGGATCCTCCTCCATAGCCTTCGGTGATGATGGCCCCCTCCGGCAGGGTGCCGGAGAGGGCCTAGATTGATTTCTCGTGGCTACAGAGGCTTGCGGCGGCGGAACTTCCGATCTAGGTTATTTCCCGAAGGTTTCTGTATTTATAGGAGAAGTTGGCGTTGATTTCACGTCGGGGGGACCCTCGGGGAGTCCACGAGGCAGGGGCGCGCCCCCCACCCTCGTGGGGCCCCCGTGACTCCCCTCCGGTAGATTTTTGTTCCAGTATTTTTCATATTTTCCAGAAAAATTCTCCGTTGATTTTCATCGCGTTCCGAGAACTTTTATCTCTGCACAAAAACAACACCACAGTAGTTCTGCTGAAAACAACGTCAGTCCGGGTTAGTTCTGATCAAATCATACCAAAATCATATAAAACTATTGTAAACATGGCATGAATACTTCATAAATTATAGATACGTTGGAGACGTATCAGTTGCCACTGTTACGATTGCTACAAAACTGCTACTGTTACTTTTGCCACCGTTACTGTTACTTCCATACTACTTTGCTGCAGATATTAAGCCTTCCAGGTGTGGTTGAATTGACAACTCAACTGCTAATACTTGAGAATATTCTTTGGCTCCCCTTGTGTCGAATCAATAAATTTGGGTTGAATACTCTACCCTCGAAAACTATTGCGATCCCCTATACTTGTGGGTTATCAAGACTGTTTTCCAGAAAAGAGCTTGATGTCTACTACGCAACCTTCTCCTTGTAGACGTTGTTGGGCATCCAAGTGCAGAGGTTTGTAGGACAGTAGCAAATTTCCCTCAAGTGGATGACCTAAGGTTTATCAATCCGTGGGAGGTGTAGGATGAAGATGGTCTCTCTCAAGCAACCCTGCAACCAAATAACAAAGAGTCTCTTGTGTTCCCAACGCACCCAATACAATGGTAAATTGTATAGGTGCACTAGTTCGGCGAAGAGATGGTGATACAAGTGCAATATGGATGATAGATATGAGTATTTGTAATCTGAAAATATAAAAACAGCAAGGTAACTAATGATAAAAGTGAGTGTAAACGGTATTGCAATGCTAGGAAACAAGGCCTAAGGTTCATACTTTCACTAGTGCAAGTTCTCTCAACAATAATAACATAACTGGATCATATAACTATCCCTCAACATGCAACAAAGAGTCACTCCAAAGTCACTAATAGCGGAGAACAAACGAAGAGATTATTATAGGGTACGAAACCACCTCAAAGTTATCCTTTCTGATCAATCTATTCAAGAGTCCGTAGTAAAATAACACGAAGCTATTTTTTCTGTTCGATCTATCATAGAGTTCGTACTAGAATAACACCTTAAGACACAAATCAACCAAAACCCTAATGTCACCTAGATACTCCAATATCACCTCAAGTATCCGTGGGTATGATTATACGATATGCATCACACAATCTCAGATTCATCTATTCAACCAACACAAAGAACTTCAAAGAGTGCCCCAAAGTTTCTACCGGAGAGTCAAGACGAAAACGTGTGCCAACCCCTATGCATAAGTTCACAAGGTCACTGAACTCGCAAGTTGATCACCAAAACATACATCAAGTAGATCACGTGAATATCCCATTGTCACCACAGATAAGCACATGCAAGACATACATCAAGTGTTCTCAAATCCTTAAAGACTCAATCCGATAAGATAACTTCAAAGGGAAAACTCAATCCATTACAATAGAGTAGAGGGGGAGAAACATCATAAGATCCAACTATAATAGCAAAGCTCGCGATACACAAAGATCGTGCCATGTCAAGAACACGAGAGAGAGAGAGAGAGAGATCAAACACATAGCTACCGGTACATACCCTCAGCCCCGAGGGTGAACTACTCCCTCCTCGTCCTGGAGAGCGCCGGGATGAAGAAGATGGCCACCAGTGATGGATCCCCCCGCCGGTAGGGTGCCGGAACAGTGTCCCGATTGGTTTTTGGTGGCTACAGAGGCTTGCGGCGGTGGAACTTCCGATCTAGGTTATGTTCTGAAAGTTTGGGTATATATAAAAGGTGTTGGCGTCGGGAACAAGTCAGGGGAGTCTCCGAGGCGGCCACGAGGTAGGGCGCGCCCCCCACCCTCGTGGGTGCCTCGGCACTCTTCTGGTCCATCTCCGATACTCCGTGGGCTTCTTCTGGTCCAAAAATAGTCTCTGTGAAATTTCAGGTCAATTGTACTCCATTTGGTTTTCCTTTTCTGCGATACTTAAAAACAAGGAAAAAACAGAAACTGGCACTGGGCTCTAGGTTAATAGGTTAGGCCCAAAAATTATATAAAACAGCATATAAAACATCCTAGATGGATAATATAATAGCATGGAACATTAAAAAATTATAGATACGTTGGAGACGTATCAACTGGCCATTGCAGCATCATGCATATCCGGTCCTTGCAGCGTCATGCGTTCCGATCGCAACAACGACTACCGGCCATCGCAGCGTCGTGCGTCTACAGCAGTGACAACCAGCCATTGCAGCGTCGTGCACCCAGTCGCAATGACGATGGCCGGTCCTTGCAACGTTGTGTGTTTCGAACGCAACAACGATGACCGGTCCTTTAAGCACTGCACACTCGTAGCAATGACAACCAACTGTTGCGGCATCGTGCGTCCGATAGTAGCGACAACGACCGGTCCTTGCAGCATCCTGCATTCCGATCGCAACAACAATGACCGGTCCTTGCAACGCCGCGTGTCCCACTCTCAGCAACTATGACCAACCATTGCAGCATCGCGCGTATTGATCACAGCAATGATGACTGACCATTGCAGTGCCGCGTGTTCATACGCAGCAACTGCGACTGGCTATTGCAGCGTCACACATCCCGATCACGACAAGGACGGCAGCATTGCGCGACCCACTCGGAGCAGCGAAGCGTGGCCATCACAGATGCCCACAATAATTATTTTTGCTAGTAGAGGACACACCCACTCTGTTTTTAGAAGAATGGTAATACTCCATCAAAGGACTAGTATCTAAGTAACTGGTACATGCTGATGCAAACATCACCACGTCATGCATAGCAGCAAAAAGTACTAGGCGTAGAATTTAAAAATGAAATGTACTAGTACAGGCGTAGTAGCAGTGGGGACCCGCATCATGCACAGAAGCCTGCATGCGGCGCTCTCATCACGGAACACGCGCGAGTGGAATCGAACGGCGGAGCGGGCGGCTGATGCCACGCAGAAATCAGTCGGTTGATTATAACCTTTTCCCTTTAATTTGACTCCTGTAATGTATTTCTTTTACGTAAACCATGTGTATCTTTTTCTGGAAATGACAATGAGCGAATGTTCGCAAACGGTTCCTGGCATGAATGCTCTCTTGTGCGTTCCATCTTGCACACGAATCCCAATATTGTGACAACATGGCAATCCTCGTGGGTGCACCATTCGATGCATCCCCTACCGAGCAGACGACGTAAACGTTCACTTCATCCTTTCTTTTTGAGCAAACTAGCAAAGTGGCCCGCTCGATGCGCGGGCTAGGATTTTATAAAGTTTAATAATGAGTCTCCAAATCCATATAGACATACCTAAATGGTTAAAGAGAAATTAACAAACACTTGCATATGAATATCTTTAGTCACACAATTAGTATTGTAGTAAACTTTTTCTACATATTTATTTTTCCACCAGTTTTCATTTTCAATTTATATCTTATCATGGCGATTCTTGATAATATTGTATAAATTGTGAGAAATTTTGTCACTTGACCAATTTGGACACTATAATATAGAAGCACTTGTCTATTTGTGGTTGAATTGGCCTGACTAAGTGATGATATATTGGTAGTTGGATGGACAAACACATAAAACAGGTTATCAGCAATCTACTAAAAACTAACTCTTTAGGTAGCCTTTTAGGTGTAGGTACGTGTCAAGTTCTCCAAGAAGCTTATCAACCATGGATGGCTAAAAAATTAAACTCTTTAGCAGAGAGTAGCCAATTTTTTATCATTAGAATACACATACGTAAACTCTTACACGGGCTTTAATTCAGTAAGAAAGTATATTCCTGCTTTTGTTAGTTGTTCATCAAGTGACTGTACTAAACACAATTTTTGCACATAGACATATCTTTGGTGCTTTTCATGATAAGAGAAATTCCCTTTTCATGTTTGGGGAAATATTGGGCGTGAACTTTCTCATTGAATTCTTCGGGAGCGCGGGAGAGTTATTGATTTATGTCAAAACATGCCTGATGGTTTTGCATGTCATATTAGATGAGTGCAAAAAGGTTACCATAAATTATTATAGATCAACACGTCCAATTAATAGTCTGTTCCATGGGTTGCACAAAAAGATATAATATTGTGTGTACCTAATGAAGTCTACTACCCCAAGTTTGCATTTTTTTTTCTTTTCTTTTGAGCCTATTTATACATGATAAAGATCAACACATGGATCAAGTTTTGACAAAAAATGTTAAAACTATTACATAACATATATAATATGGTGAGGTAACTCAACATCAAAGGATGGGACCGAGTCATGCGATCTGATCCGGATTTCAACCCATTAGGAAGTCTTGTAGATTAGATATCATGTGGGTAGATCATGATAAATTAGATGACGAAGAGGCTATAGGGAATATTAGTAACTATAAGGACGTACTCCAAATTACATGGTCCGAATCTTTAAAAAAAAATTAAGATGTTGTAATTTAGTAAAATATCAGTAAGACAAAGGATAAACATGGCAACTATAGGATCGCTCTAGTGCAGATGTTACTCAATGAGCAACATGTACGATGGTTACGACGTAACAAACTTACATAAATAGATTTGAAATATCAAATAGAAAATATGCCTTATATGCAAAATGTTCTCTTGTAGGAATAATAGTTTTGACATTTTGGTTAAGTTGATCCGTTCTTCTTTTTCTAGAAATAGCACTTCCCTAGTCGATCATTCACCATGTCTTCATGAATTTCGGATAAGCTACATGTGTAGATGGACAATGTTATGAATTGCACTGGAGTTAGATTTTAAGGGAGTTTGTTTTAGGGGCAAAAGACATCAAATGGATAATTAACTCCAAGACTTACATTATAGTTGAATTATGCTTAATAAAAAATGTATTATTCGGCTTTGGATGCACATTGGTACAATGTCTATGTACATTACTCTCTGACGACAAATATACTGTCACGTTTCTCTCTAAAATGTATTTATGTTCATTTTATAAAGAAATATTACATTTAAGTATTACAATGATTGTGATCACGGTCAAGCACGGTGGTTACATCAAACTAATAGCTCAAGAAAATTTACCGCTTGGTTCTACGATGCAAAAAGGGTCAACATATTAATGGAGATATTATTTGGTTTCATGCCCTGATCTTGATATCCCATATTTTTCGTCCTTGGTACAATAGAGAGATGTACTATATATTTCTTCTTCTCGTAACGTATTGAAACTAATTATGATTTTTTTGTACTTTCATATTTATTTAATTTCGGCTGTAAATATATTACCACTTACTGCATCATTTGATGTAAAATATGACTACCTGAACTCAGTGAAGTCATGGTTCATTGTCCGAGTTATATATGATTGGTTAATATGCAGCTTAATCCATCGGAATCTTTTAAACGGTTTTATAATTCCATTAGGGACCGTGGACAAAGAGTTTCCATGATCACTTGTAAACTTATTGCCTTGTAATTATAACTTTTCTTGCTTACCATTACTCCCAACTGCAATCTACATGCATGATAATAATTGTTTCCGTGCCATGTTTTAGTCAAAATGTTTGTTTTTTGGTAGGCACGGTGTGAGAGATTTCCGACCAATGATCAATATAATTGTTTACAATTACTTTTTTTATTGTACACTATGTCTGTATGGTGATCTTCCCACCTTAAAATCAGTGAAATAAAAATTAATATCACAAATAAAAACTACTCCCTCCAATAAAAGTTAAGTGTCGCAGTTTAGAACTAAGCTTAATTCAACCTTAGATCAAAATTGAGACACTTATTATGGATCGGAGGGAGTATACTGTAAATGTCAATGATGCCATTTTTGTATTAAATTTATCTTGCAACTAAGAGTTTGAGTACAAATAAAATAAATAAATAATCATTATTACCTATTTTCGTAAGGCAATTATATTTAATACAATTCAATGTTTCTTCTAGGCTTAGGGAGTTCTCGTGATAGAAATTGCTTACTTGAACCCCTTTACATGCACATCGATATGTCATCAATGTTATCCCCCACGCAACATGCTGAGACAAATTAAAGGGGTATAAGAGCAAGTAGCATACCTGCACAGAGTCATGCATGCGTGCTTGCTTGCTGCCTATAACACCACGGTGACAGTCATTGCTTGGTGTGTCATCCAGTAATGCCCGAACCTGTTCAAAAGTTGTCCCAACCTCAAAATCATGTTGGCCTCTCCTGGCTGAACCCTGATACTCAAGCGACTGCGAAGCCACGCAGCAGTTCCTCTCCAAACATGTTGGTAGTACATGATGGCGCAAGCAGCGAACGACGGCCGCCTCGGCCATGCAGCGGTCGAATTCCTATACTCTTGCATCATCAGTTTGAACCATCGCAATATGTCCACGGATTTCCCTCATGACCCTGTCGGCTAGGCTCGGAGACATGTTACAGGACTCCGTGTTTCTGAGGTTTCGCAAGCTTCGGTTTCGTCAATCGAACAAAAGACAATGTTGGAGGATGCATCGTTGTCGTCGATGAAGTTAGCTCTTGACCAACTTGTCGTGGCCGGCGCCAGAGTGCGTGCAGGCCGTAGATGAAGTACATCCTGAGGCTTCGATCTGGAATTGGAAAACAACCGGCTTGTCGGTGGGTTGGCACTGTCAAGAAAATGAATGAGAACTTGGATAATTCAAATAACTGTTCAGATATAGTGCAACCTACTTCCTTTCAAAAGCAATTAAGTGCAGCAGTTGGAAATATTAAAAAACCAATATTAATATGATGAAACACATGCACTCCTACAAACTACTACCCCTATTGTCTATGGGTCACGCTAATCTAATTTACATAATAGTATTAGTATGTACAGTATGATGGAAATATTGGTTCAACTCTTATTTCATACAAGAGAAAAGTCTATTTCGACATGCAGGTATAAAATATAATACCAAAGCATAGCGCTAGTGGTATTGTTTTCGTACCTTGCTCAACCAATGCGAACTTGCAATTTTTCTTTCCAACTTAATTTTTAGTTGGCGTTGAAGTTTACAGACATAAAATAATTAAAAGCTGCCATATACTTAAGCAAGAACTGCAATATAATTAAATATTTGTCATCTGTAAACCTGTTGGTGAGGTCCGGGGTAACCTCGCCCACGCACTGAGAGCGCTCCGGGCATGCACGGCATGCGCAAGCTGGCTCGATGCTAGCATGCACGCCTGATGGGTTACTTTGCCCATATTACTTTTGGCCGATTGTTACAACGTACTGAGCTGGATCTCTACCGGCCGGAGACACACGTACAGCAAGCAGGTCGATTGATCTTTCATGCTGCTAGAAACGCACACATCGCATGCACGTGAAAACACCGGCTGATTCTGCAGAATTGCTTGGGACCCGTGGCAAGATAACAAATCTGGCGCAAACCTGAGTAGATAGGATTGGACGGAGAGCTTGGGAAGATCTCCAAACATGTTCCTAGCGGGTGGAGCCTGAGAGTAAATCTCTGGGATATCCAACATGAGACTGCTGATTGTGTAAGGAAGATCGCATCGAACTGGCCGGCCGCCTCTGGGGATTGCTTCCAAACGATGGTTATCATGAATAGAAAAATAGGATGTATCTACATTGGAGAAAATAGGTTTTGAGGGTTAGAGCACGCGGATGTATGGGAAGGGCATTGAGGTTTTTTTTACGTAGGTGAGATAACTTATTAAGGGCATTGGTGGGTAATTTTTAATCTTTTCAATCCAATGGTAGTGCTTGTCTAATCAGTTTAAATTAACGGACAGATGTTCGTAATTATTATGGGATTTTCTAGCCTAATTATCTTTTTTCTGGTAACCCCGTAAAGCACTTTTTATATATAAATAGATGAGACCTGCACTGTGAAGTCTAGTCTCTTTCCTTCTTCCAGATCTCATTCGGGTGACAACCTTTTCATGTGTATATAGATGGAAATTTTAAACCAGTGATGGTTTTTTCTAGAGCATGAAAACTTCCATGTGTAGCATGACATTCCCCTCTGATATAGCATGTCAATTACTGAAAACATGTGTGGCAACTTCTCTACGTAGCATGTCATTCTTTTCCTGCTTGTAGCATGACAATTCACTCTGTCGCAGCATCACAATGCCTGGACAGGTGTGGCAACTTTCTCTGTTATACCATGACAAATCTTTTTCTATAACATGTCAATCCTCATATGCTAGCATGCTAATCCCTGAACATGTTTATCTTCTATAGCATGGTAATTCTCTCTGCTACAGCATAACAATTCCAGCATGGCAATCCGTGATCATGTGGCAAACTTCTATGTTGTAGCATGACAAATTTCTAAACATGTGGACAACTCTCCCTTCTATATCAGGGAATTCTTCTCTGATGAACATTTTTCATGTTCTAATATTTATAGCATGATAATTTTCTTCGCGCACAACATGGCAAATTCTGAACATATGCCAAGTTTTCCCTGTTGGAACATGACAATTCTCTGTTCTGGTAACATTTTCACATCATGCCAATCCTCAAGCAGTGTGTGTGAAGGAGACGAACGAACCATATTACCAACCATCACGGCCGCATACTCCCCATTATTTTTTTCATCCATTATGAATGTGCCTTTAAGGTACTCGTGCATGGAAATTACTGAATTATAAAGGCACGAGTGCTTTTTTAAGGCGCTCGTGTGATTCAATAAAATATGTATCTATTTGTATTTCCAAATGAAAGAAGAAAAGGAAAACATGTTTTTCTTGGATCCTTCCATAATGAACCATTGGTCCATCTGTAGTGTAATTACAGAAGCATATTTCATTATTTTAGCTAGTGAGACTTGGGACATTTCATACATCTCCACAATTTGCATGCCAAGGTATTGGAAAGAGTTCTTTTTTTACTAGAGGCCTCGGGGTTCATTACCTGTCATGTTAATTAACAAAAAATGGGCAAAACCCATCACAAACCATCCACTGTGAAGATGATCTCGTCGAGGCATTGGTGTCACCCTCACCATTACTCCTCGAGCAAGCGACTCCAAGTTCGTCGCAAACGATTGACGACCAAGCCCACAATGCAGAGGCCATGAGAATCTACATGAAGCTCCCCAAGCAATCAACCACATGTGTTGGTGACAATGCAACTCCAATTCTGACGGTGAGCTAACGAAGAAAAACTATTCCAGCTGATACTGTGGAAGATCACACAATATGTCACCAAAAGAAATAAAATTATTTGCAATGTTCGTCGTACATTGCTTGAGGATTGGACAATGAGATCATGGTGAAAAGGAAATGACTCGCGCCTCAGAAAAGAAAAGATAAAAGGAAAGAAAATGGGAAAGCTTATTTTATTCAGTTATATATATACTCCTGGCACTAGGCCACTAGCTACGTCATGGTCGATAACCTAGATGGCGTCCATGTGTGTATTATATTAACCAAGCATCCCAAAAGAGAGTCCTTCCTAATCTCTTTACGTACGATGCTTACGTTGACATAACCATATATAGTACCCATCACGCGGAGCACGAGGTCGAAGCGTAATTTGCTGATGTGATTAAACTGTTTACAGGTTGCAGCGGTGAGCTCATCTATTTTGTTCTTTAATGTTTGGAAACATTTTTATGTCTTGGCACACTTTGGGGATGTTTCGATTTCTTTTAGAAACCATGTGGGAAACGTGATGGCGACAAATTTAGCAAGTCAAAGTCAGTCAACAACCAAATCAATTTCGGATTTACCCTTTTAAGGCACATTTTTGTGAGATTACTCCTTTCTTCCTAGTTTATCAGGCGCCCACATATTTCGAGAATTCCCCTCTAGTTTATCATTTGTGTTGTTGGTTAACCCACTGCATATTTTGAGATTGGTTCATTTAATCAGCTCAAAATTCACACTATTTTGAGTTAGAACGATTTTGTTTTATTTTATTTTATTTCATTTCGTAAAAATACCTTGGAGTTTGCTCATAAGTTCATGGTGGCATTATCCGAGTGATGGAGGCATATGCATGGAACAAGGACTCACAGACTCCATCCCTCCCTTGATGTGCATGCGGCATTTTTGTCGAGTCAAACACGGCTCTAGACCTAGTAGGTCATCATCTGGTGCTCGACCTATCACGGCATGGCAGCAAATGGCAGCATGTATGATCTCAAGTTTGGTTTCTTCGGTGGTTCTCCCGTTTCACTTTTTTGTGCTCCCAATCTTTCAAGGGTGGCTCGGGAGGTCTTTCAAAACTTACAAGAGGCTAGTGCAATTTGTGCAAATGCGGTCTTTCATAGTTTCTTCATTGTAAGCTTGAACAAAAGTCGAGATGCAAAAGATAAAACTAGAGCCAATAATGACTTGACTTGATTGAACTGGAGATTTTTGTTGTCCTTCTGTGCTCTAGTATACTCATTTTATTACAATTTTTCTAATTGATGAATGAAGTTAGATCTTGATTGGCGAATGAGAACTTGACTCGAAGTATGTAGGAACATCATAACATATAAAAATTAATGATAAGTAAAGCCAAGGATCAAAACAGAACAAATCGACATATAAAATAAAAATAAAGAAAAACCTGAGGCCATCTGCATTGCACATGTTTTGCGATAGTATCACCACAATCCTTCCGCAAACTTTATGATGTAATTCACCCATGAAGCGACATGTGACCTAACAAAGGACGCAAGACTCCAAGAGAACATCTTCGAGAAGGAAGTCCCTCGTATGCTGATGTTGACTAGTACATTCACAAAGTCAGACCTAGGGCTATTGCCCAAAAGCCGAACTTGGAGCCAACATCGGACAGGACGGGAAAACAACGTGCACCGTCTGATCTCTTCCTCATGGTTTTCGAGGGAGGTGAAATTATGGATTTTCACCCGGAGAGAATGTAACCTCGGTGTCAATGGTCAATGCCACCATCCACCTCTCTACCAGCCTGCTTACATGGAGTGAAAGAACTATCTGGCCAAACGAGAATTCTTCTTCATAAGAGAAGATGTCACCATGTCGCTTCCGGTCCACCTATGTTCAATCTTCAGTAATATTCTATGAGGGAGGGCTAGATTTCGTCAATCTTAAAATGCAACTGCACTTTCTCGTGATGAATATTAAAATCGGAGCAAGATTCAGTTCATGAGTGGTGACTGGCAGACTATTTAGCGAGCAGTACCGGCCGGAGATCTACCAACAAGTACGAAGAACGAGCTAAGAACAACCACCCTGCACGTAGCACTCCATGGCGCTCACCGGCGATTACAAGCTCATCAGCACCGACGACATGCTCCAAGGCCACGCCGAGCTCTGCATCCACGCCTACGGCTTCGTCAAGTCCATGGCGCTCAAATGCGCCATAGAGCTCGGCATTCCCGGCGCCATCCACGGCCACGGCGGCGGCGCCACGCTCGGCGAGCTGGCCACTATTATCGCGCTCCCTCCCTCCAGGCTCCCGCGCCTGCGCCGTCTCATGCGCGTGCTCACCGTCTCGGGCGTCTTCTCCGTCCAAAACCAGCAGCCGGACGACCCCGCGGGCTGCGCCGCCGTCGTCTACGGGCTCACTGCAGCCTCCCGCCTCCTTGTCGGCGACGGCGAAGCATCGTCGGGGCTGCCCCGCCTCGTGTCCCTCATGGTCGACCCGAACCTCACCGCGCCGTTCTCCGGCATGAGCGCGTGGTTCATGGACGACGAGCAGCCGCGCTCCTTCTTCGAGATGCACCACGGCGAGGACATGTGGGAAATGGCCGCGCGGGACGCCGCCCTGAGCAGGACGATAGGCGACGGCATGACCGACGACAGCCGCTTCGTCGTGGAGGTGCTCCTGAGGGAGGGCCGCGCGCGTGACGTCTTCTCCGGGGTGCGCTCGATGGTCGACGTCGGCGGCGGCACCGGCACCATCGCAAAGGCCATCGCGGCAGCGTTCCCGCACGTCGAGTGCAGCGTCCTGGATCTCCCACACGTCGTCGCGGAGGCCCCCGCCGACGGAGAGGTGCGGTTCATCGCGGGCGATATGTTCGAGCACATTCCCCCGGCCGACGCTGTTCTGCTCAAGGTAATTTCACATGTGTTCCATACTTTTTTTTACTAACTAAGTCTTTTAAAAGATTTCAATATGGATTATATACGAAGCAAAGTGAGTGAATCTACACTCTAAAAATATGTCGATATGCATAGATTGTATTGAAATATCTAA
Organism: Triticum aestivum; assembly: GCF_018294505.1. NCBI lineage: Eukaryota > Viridiplantae > Streptophyta > Magnoliopsida > Poales > Poaceae > Triticum > Triticum aestivum. The sequence goes on along the minus strand of NC_057796.1, from coordinate 429,623,731 downwards.
AAGGAAAACGTTTCCACCCGGCGGACCGGTCGAAGTTTGGGTCGGTCACGCGCGGGCCTTGCGATAGCAAAGCGATTCGTGGCTACGATTAGTCCCCGCCCAGTCGACATTATCCTCTCGCGGGGGTCGTCTTCTCCGCGCACGGCGGCCAGGGCAACAACGAGGGTTGCGCAGGGGGTGACGCTAGGGATTAGCGACGGGATGGGCGCGTGCTGGGCCACCCGCAACAGCGCGGCGGTGGTGCTGCGTATGGCCACAATAGATGCGGCGGGGACATCGCCAAGATGCTGGACCTGGACGATGGGGGAATGGCGGCGGCTGTAGATGCTTCAACCACGGGGCGGCAAGTTGCAACGATGAGAAACGGTGCTACGACGACGATGGTTGCGACGAGGTGCTGCAACCGCGGCGATGGTGGCGACGAGGTCACCAGAACAGAAGACAGCCGATGCTGGAACCAGTCACAACAAGTGTTACAACCAGCATGATGTTTTGCTACGGTCTGACACAGCATGACCCCGGCGGCCTCAGGCGGCAATGTGGTTTTCGCTGGAAACGGTTACACCAGATGCTTCAACCGGCACGGCGATTGCTGTGACCGGTCACATCTCCCGACGGCCATGGCCGGCGATGTGGGTTGGCAAGGCTTTTGTGCTACAACCAACACCGGCAGATGCTACAACCGGCATGGGTTTTCGCTGCACCAGTCACTGCATCGCGCCCGGCGACGATGGCGGCGATGTTCGTTTTGCTGCAACCAGCTTTTCAGATGCTACAACCATACATGGCAGTGTTGGAACTGTGTATTTGCGTGGGTTACGACCTTTTTCAATGGCGGCCATGACGGCGACTAGGTGCTGCAACCAGGCAATCCATTTTTGTTGGAACCGACCATGGGAGCTGCTACAACCGGAGACGACCGCGGTTGCCATGGCCATGGTAATTTATTGGGGGTGCTACAACCGGCCAACTAATTTGCTGGAACCAGCAATGGCTGTTGCTACCGGTGCCCGACACGACGCGGGGGGGGGGGGGTCTGTTGCCGACGACGAGCCAAGTGGCGGCGATTTTTGGTGATACGATGATGGAAGCTACATCCAGGGGAGGCTGTGATGGGGGCATACAGCACACGACGAGCGGTGGCGGCAGATAGCGAGTGCGAGATGCCTTGCTGCAAGTCGAGGGGGTGGGGCGGTGGCGGCGGCGGTGGCGCTGTAGCGTTTCGCTCGGTGAAGAAAAAAGGAGAGAGCGAGCGTGGGGGAGACGACGATGCAGTTTTTTTCAGGTACCAGATCCAACGAACAAAAGTTGTTGCATCGAAGGGCTAGGAGGCGACCGGCCGAAACTTTCGGCCGGTGCGCCAGCGCCTAACAGTCGCCTATCTAAAAAGACTTATATTTAAGAACGGGGGAGTAGTCCGCATGTGTTCCATACTTGCATTGCAAGTTAGTACCTAGCTACTGGTATTAGTCATTAATCATTTTGCGTAGAAGTACTTTTTTTTTCTTGTTAATAGAAGCTTTATTTTTCTTGAGGCACTAATAGAGGCTTTATTGACTGAAAAACGTCAAATATGGTCATACAAACTCATAGAGCTTAGACCTGACCTTTGCATACCAGGATGACATGCACATATGCACTTTATTACCGAGGGCACACGTGACACTTACGTGCTTGATTAAGTTGAAATATTGAATGCACAAGCCTAGCTACATTCACTTTGATTAAATATGCCACATCATATCGATATTTTCATATTGCAGTCAGTGATGCACGATTGGCGAGACGACGAGTGCGTCAAGATACTGCGAAGGTGCAAAGAGGCAATCCCTTCCAGAGAAGCCGGAGGGAAGGTGATAATCATAAACATGGTGGTTGGTTCTGAAAAGTCGAAGGGCAATAGTACTAAAAAGGAGGAGGCACAAGCATTGTACGATCTCTTCCTCATGGTTTTCGAGGGAGGTGAACGAGAAGAGCACGAGTGGGAGAAGATCTTCTTGGAAGCTGGATTCAGTGGCTACAATATCATACCTGTGCTAGGAATTAGGTCCATAATCGAGGTCTATCCTTAACTAAACACCATATTTGCTATGCAGTCTTGGTAAATAATGTTCAAGCTTTGTAAGCTAATTATTGGCTATATTAATTTATGGTTTATATATGTATGTGCACCGCATGTACGCCTTACTTGTCCTTCAAGTTTGTACGGGTTTAATTAGCTCAAATTAGCCGGTTTTCATGTTTGGGTCGGAGATGAATGCACTCATTTATGTATCTTGGAGCGTATGCATGTTACTCCAAATTGTTTTTCATCAGTGTAATATAGATGTGTTGATAATATTATGATGACCCCCTTATATATTAATTATTCATGGTATTTATCAGTTTTTGCTGCCACGAATTGACACACATGACGAAGGCAATATCATTGAGATTTAACATATCAATGCAAGGCAACATATATGTTGGGAATATAAAAATAAATCTTATGTAACTATTCTTGATTGCTTTCTTAGTTACTTCGTTGAATTCTATGTGGTCTCGCCTTCATCGATCTTTGATGTGATCGGGATGCCTGGACTAGTGGACAAGAAACTGCTAAGACACAAACAGGCACACGAGAACAAGATGCAATCCGAATAAAGAGCTAGATTTCAAGCTTGTACCCAATTTGAGATGGTCGTTTCAATTGCTTCTCCATAAGAGTTAGAAAGATCTCTTGGTAACTTCAATGACTGCGGTCGATGAATGGAACCAAACTTTCGTAAAAGATGTTTACCATATGTATCATCGATTTCTTTTGTACATTGTCACTGCAATAAGGTTACGAAGTGGGAAAATATGATAAGAAGAAACCAAACTTTCATTGCAAGGCTTAATTATCTAAAGCTCAAGTTGAGTTTTCATTTTCATCACTGGCCACGACTATGTAATAACGACATATCCCGACAGAATGGATCCACATGACATTAATAAGAACTAAATAGGTAATCAAGCATCATGTCTTCTAGTTGAGATGCATGAAAGGGACATATAACATTCAAGATGCTCATGTATAATATATATTAATGTTGTATGTAACCCTTCTATATATTTATAAGCAATGAGTAATGATATAGAATAAGTGAGAGTAAACTTAGGATGTGCTATATATTATGTATCAATATTATTTTAACCAATTCTATATAAAATTTTAAAGGGCCAAGGTTGTGCTATAAAATAAGTGAGAGTCAATTTAGGATGTGCTAAATATTTAACCCTAGCTATACTGGAAGATTCTGGTCATCATGATTACGTGTGCAAGTTGCAACACACTCTCTATGGACTTAAGCAGTCTCCTCTATCTTCTTATGCTTGCCTCGGTGATAAACTTCATCGTCTCGGCTTCTCGTCCTTCAAGGCAGACACCTCATTTTTGTATTCTCTTGCAGAGGTGTTATTACCTTCATGTTGGTATATGTCGATAATATTGGTATCGATGCGTCAACATCACATGTTCCTACAAAAAAACTACTGGGCTGTTAATTGTCTTGTTCAGTCTCTCTCTCGGTTGCCTTTCTAGTCAAGGATTTTCGCCAGCATGAGTATTTCTCGGCCTGGAAGCAGCTTATAGTTTAGGGGCTTCTTTTTGAGTCATGATAGGTATGCACCAGATTTGCTTCATCGAGCCAGTATGAAGAATTGCAAAACTACTTCTACACCAATATCCGCAGAGGAAAAGATGGGACATGATAGTGGCTGGGCCCTTGGTTTAGATTCCACCATTAAATACATATCACGGTGTGTCTTCAGGTTAAATCCTTATGATCTACACTACTCTTCAACGGCGGAAGTTGCTATTCTTCTGCGTTGGTTCTACCACTACTAGGAGAAAGCCTACTAGGAGCGCTGGAAATACCTACAGCAGTAGGCTGGGGCAGTGCTACTGCTAACGCACTACAGCTAAGTTGTAGCAGTAGCGCTAGTGGTAAGTATGGTTAGCAGTAGCGCTGCTCCAACCAGCGCTACTGCTAATTATCTATAGCGCTGCACCTAAGCAAACGCTGCTGCTAATCCAGCGTTGCCGTAAGAAGCCTACCAGCGCTACTGCTAATATTGCTGCTTTCATATTTTTTTATTTTCCCTCTACGTATTTGTGATGTATTTGTGCATGCTCTATATGGTAGTTTCATCATATCATAACAAACATACATTATTCTCATCATATCATACACATACAGTAGTCTCGTCATACCATCATCATCATTATCATCATCGAAAACAAATATCATCACATCTCGAAAATAGCGATACACAAGTCATGTCATGTCTCGAATAAATGCAACTGCATGGTCATGACAAACACACAAGTTTCATCATCTCTATCTAAACCATGATGTAGAAGAGAAGAGCGATCAACATGAGCAAGAGCGCGACTATGTAGTACTTCTTGAGGCACCGGTTTCGCTCCCTCTCTTGCCAGAGCGTCCACCTCAAGTAACTATTTTCCGCTTCGGCTCTGCTGTCGAACCCTCTGTAGCTAGCGCCCGGGTACCTGTCCACCTAGGCCTGAGCTTCTGGCCAGTGGTCGTACACTCCTGGAACCCTCCCAACGAATACGGCGTAGCAGTCCTTCGCCATCTCTGATCTACGTACCTGCATCGTCAGTTGATGAATTCAACGATAATATGCAACATAATGTACTTAAGAAACAAAAAGAGGCATAATTAGCAAAATACAAGCAACCTATAGTAAACAGAAATAACAAAGTTCCTTATACCCAAACTAATTAACTAGAGCGATCTACGCTAGTTTAGGAGGACGGTTTAATTACATCACAGAGTTTCGCCGTGCATAAATTCAAAGTTTTGCCATAGAAAGACAGTAGTGACACATTGTTATCAACAATCAGTCCTCCATGTCGGCGGTCCAATCTTCATTGTCAGGGAGGAAGCACCCGAGCTTGTTGAAAGGCTTTAGGTCCAGACGCTGAGCGAGTAGCAGTGCTTGGACATCATCCCGCGTGATTGGCCCATGGTAGAACATCCCTGTTAGTTCGAGGACCTCCTTCATGATCACTTGGGCAAGTTCACACTGTACGTGATAAAACTAAGCTCAGATTCGATGATCCGGTGTCTTTCCTATGCTTGTGGCCCAGTTGACAATCTCGGCATCGTTGGAAGTAGCTGACATGCGAAGGCGTTGATTATCCCTTCTGTACTCGAGCAGGTGATGCATGAGGTAGAATCCATTAGCCTTACTGGTGTACAGTTGCTGGATGCAGCAGAAGTCGGTCTTATGGCCGAAACCCAGCCCGTTCTTCCTGTACTTTTTCTCCTTGATATATCCACCAGATAGGCTGAAGGTTAACAGGGCACTATCGAGAACACTCTTTATGTGCGTGTAATCCTTTTTCTTGATGTTCTTCGATGAGTCCAAGTACATAGCATGGGAGTATTCTGGGTACAGACAGATGAGGACGCCCCCCTGCTGCGCAAAATAAGTACACCTCAAATTAGCCACCATGCTTGCAAAGGAATGAATAAACTTACGAAAGGATATCCGCGGATGACTTACATGGGATGATAAGGCAGGAGAATCATTTCCTTGTCCTTATTAGCGATCCTGAACTCGCCGATGTACTTGCTCGCATAGTTAAGGTGCTCTTTGCAGACTGCCAAGAAGCTCTCGTGCATATAGTACGGGTCCGTGACGCAGATATATTTTATGTTCCATGCCTGATGATGTGTTGGAAATATGCCCTAGAGGCAATAATAAATGGTTATTATTATATTTCTTTGTTCATGATAATTGTCTATTGTTCATGCTATAATTGTATTATCCGGAAATCATAATACATGTGTGAATGCATAGACCACAACGTGTCCCTAGTAAGCCTCTAGTTGACTAGCTCGTTGATCAACAGATAGTCATGGGTTTCCTGACTATGGACATTGGATGTCATTGATAACGGGATCACATCATTAGGAGAATGATGTGATGGACAAGACCCAATCCTAAGCATAGCACAAAAGATCGTGTAGTTCGTTTGCTAGAGCTTTTTCCAGTGTCAAGTATCTTTTCCTTAGACCATGAGATCGTGCAACTCCCGGGTGCCGTAGGAGTGCTTTGGGTGTGCCAAACGTCACAACGTAACTGGGTGACTATAAAGGTACACTACGGGTATCTCCGAAAGTGTCTGTTGGGTTGGCACGGATCGAGACTGGGATTTGTCACTCCGTATGACGGAGAGGTATCTCTAGGCCCACTCGGTAATGCATCATCATAATGAGCTCAATGTGACTAAGGAGTTAGTCACGGGATCATGCATTACGGTACGAGTAAAGAGACTTGCCGGTAACGAGATTGAACAAGGTATTGGGATACCGACGATCGAATCTCGGGCAAGTAACATACCGATTGACAAAGGGAATTGCATACGGGATTGATTGAATCCTCGACATCGTGGTTCATCCGATGAGATCATCGTGGAACATGTGGGAGCCAACATGGGTATCCAGATCCCGCTGTTGGTTATTGACCGGAGAGGCGTCTCGGTCATGTCTGCATGTCTCCCGAACCCGTAGGGTCTACACACTTAAGGTTCGGTGACACTAGGGTTGTAGAGATATGAGTATGCGGAAACCCGAAAGTTGTTCGGAGTCCCGGATGAGATCCCGGACGTCACGAGGAGTTCCGGAATGGTCCGGAGGTGAAGAATTATATATAGGAAGTCCAGTTTCGGCCACCGGGAAAGTTTCGGGGGTTATCGGTATTGTACCGGGACCACCGGAAGGGTCCCGGGGGTCCACCGGGTGGGGCCACCTATCCCGGAGGGCCCCATGGGCTGAAGTGGGAAGGGAACCAGCCCTTAGTGGGCTGGGGCGCCCCCCCTTGGGCCTCCCCCTGCGCCTAGGGTTGGAAACCCTAGGGGTGGGGGGCGTCCCACTTGGCTTGGGGGGAAGCCACCCCCCTTCCCCCTTGGCCGCCCCCCCCCCCATAGATGGGATCCCAAGGGCCGGCGCCCCCCCAGGGGGCCTATATATAGTGGGGGGGAGGGAGGGCAGCAACACCACAGCCCCTGGCGCCTCCCTCTCCCCCTGCAACACCTCTCCCTCTCGCAGAAGCTTGGCGAAGCCCTGCAGAGATCCCGCTACATCCACCACCACGCCGTCGTGCTGCTGGATCTCCATCAACCTCTCCTTCCCCCTTGCTGGATCAAGAAGGAGGATACGTCGCTGCTCCGTACATGTGTTGAACGCGGAGGTGCCGTCCGTTCGGCACTCGGTCATCGGTGATTTGAATCACGGCGAGTACGACTCCATCAACCTCGTTCATTAGAACGCTTCCGCTCGCGATCTACAAGGGTATGTAGATGCACTCCTTTCCCCTCGTTGCTACTATACTCCATAGATGGATCTTGGTGATGTGTAGGAAATTTTAAAATTCTGCTACGATCCCCAACATGATGTAGTCGAGATACAGCGCATACATGCGGATGAACTGGAAATCCAGCTTGGTCATGTGGAACATGTCGTAGATGTAGTCAAATCGCACGATGAACTTATCCGTGGGCCATCTCTCAACGTACAACTTCCCGCCCGGCACCTGAGCCGCGTAAAGCAGGTATCCTGGTTTTTCCGAGATGAGAAGGCTTTTCTCTCTAGACAACGCATCTTCATGAAGTCTCCTTAGATCATTGTTCAGTATGTGCTCTACGCCTTCAGAGGTAGGATTGGGTGGCCGGCGACATGGAAACGCTCCGCACCTTCGACAGGTATTCTGTCTACCTCCCGGGGCTTCAGAGGTGGCTAGCTGCTTGAAGTAGCTCTGGCGCCTTGAGGGCCTTTCTTGTCCAGTCTCCTCCTTTGCTTCATGGCGGGTGGTGGTAGGGAGCCCACCATACCTTCCCTAACCACCACCCCTAGTGTCGTCGGGCTAATTAGTGGACGGCCCTCGGGTTGTTGTTTGGTAGAGGCGGCATCTAGAGGCGTATCCTGTGAGGATCGCATGAACAGAGATTTTTTGCATTCCGCCTTAGGACGTTCTGGCTCCAACAAATCAGGCAGCATCAAGTCATCTCCACGCTCATAGCCCGAGTCATAGTCCTGAGCCATCAATCCTCCATCGTCATAGGCGGTATTGATATACTTGAGAGGGTCATCATCATCCTCCTCCATGATATCATCAGCATTTGCTTCTTCGACGGGGGCGACGTCATCTGGCACTAATGGAGGCTCTCCCTCGCGTTGTCCGCTATCACCCGCCACGATAGGTGCAGGTAATTTGGTAGGTGGGGTGGTGTTCATGCCTTCTTAAGGAGTTGTCGTTGGTGTGATACCGGGTGCCTCGACACGAAGAAGAGTCTTCGGCCAACGCAAGAACCAGCTCTTGCACGCACCAATCTGTTTAGGGGTCTCCTCGTCATCGACTGGTACCTGAGGAGGCAAATCCTTGAAGCCCGCCTTGACACTGGGCACGTTAACCTTGAAGACGCCATCGGGCATCTCCCGGTTGTGGAACATGCGGTCCTTCGACTTCACGATCGTTGCCTTTCCCACAACCACCTTCTGGCCGTTGATGTCATACAGTAGGGTGCACGGGGTATCGTCGGCCTACGAAGACATGTCTGCGATGTCAAACATCCGAAAGGCAACTGAAATGGAAGACTATAGACATGCTGGTGAAAAGGGTATGACGGGTGATTACCGTGAGAGCGTCGAGCTCAGGCGAAGACAAAGCCCCGCCGAGCATGCTAGAGACGGAGGTCGGGCTGCTATGAATAGGAGCGGGACCTTTTGTGGTTGCGTGAGCAGGTGCTGGTGGTGCGATGTTCACCGAATTGCTCCCGATGTAGCTGGGAAGGGGAAAGTCCTCTTGCCCTTTATCTGGATTGCTCTTCGACCAATCGATAATTGCCGGAATGAAGCTGGTAATAATGGAAGATTGGAAGTCAGCCGTGACGCCAGCTACCACTGCATTGACTACCCCGAGCAACTCTTCTTTGGTCTCAGCTTTGGTCTTATTGACCGCAATCGCGACCTTCTCGTTGATGATCTATTGAGTAAGCAACCGTCTCTTCTTTCTTTCCTCTGGCTGCTCATGGTAGCACGTCTTCCACAAGGCGCCATCTCCGACGCTGTGCACACGTCCATAGGACGGTGGTTTGTCCTTCGGGATCTTTTTCAGTATGTTCAGGCCCGGTTGAAATGGGTGTCCCACTTGGGCCTCGCCGATGACTATGACGACTCATCGCTTTCGGCTGCCTTTTGGTGCTGCTCTTTCTGCAAAAGAAATATGGATGGTTTACTAATGTGACAAAACTTGCAGTCGAATTGATTGGAAGCTAATATAATAAGGTGGTAATATAACAATTACCAGAAGCTCATGAACTCCCTCTTGTTCGGGTCCGTGTAAAATATCTTATTGATGCGGTCCCACTTGTACTGGGCCCTTATCCAGTCACACTCCCGCAGGTCGGTGAACTCGGCCAAGGGGTCTGAGATTCCGTGACTTTCATGTTCAGCGTCCTCCTTGGACCATACATGCCTCTTCCCCTCGTAACCACGGCTTCCGAGGCGATGGGGAGACGTGTTCCTGGCCTGGAGCGCCTTCATTTTCTCCAAACTTTGCTTGACTTCTTCTTTAGCGCAAGTCTCCTTGAATTCTTTAAAGTCATCTTCCTTTAGTGACGGATTGTCAGCATGAATCTTGGACCATGGTTCTTTCTTCGCAATCGCTTTTTTCACCCTAACTTTCCAGGCGGTTAAGTCGTCGCTGAATGTCACCATCGCCTTGCTGTTTATCTTTGTCATGGGTTCATCGTCCCATGGATCTTTGCTTTCATCCCGGCCGGGGAGCATGAACCTATTGTGCAACTTCTTTAGGAGCATGTGCTCCATATGTGGTATCTTCTTCAACTTCTCATCGTTGATGTTGGCAGTTTCCCTGAGGATGCATCCTAGTTGATTGCCCCAGCACGAGCGCGCTTCCTCCGGCGCAGTTGGCTCTAATTTCTTGGGGTGCATCTTTGTGACCACAATTTGTTCGATGCCGAGCTCGTTCGGTCCTCATGTCCTCTTCTCCTTCGGTGCTTTACCGACTATGACAACATTGTTGCCGGTCTCGGGGGTGGTGTTGGTGCCGGTGCCAGTGTCGGGGTTGGTGCCACTGCCGCCACCCTGCACCCGCAACTGGTGTTCGTCCAGGTAATCGAAATAATGATTTGCTGCCTCGACAGCGTCTTCTTCGAGGCGACCAGAACCCCCGGCTTCGGCGTGGCTAGACATGTTTCCTATTCATCAGTTGTAAATAAAAGATATAATGAAGAGAAAAAAGAGGCCTATATTTGGTCGGAATGTTGATTCATTCCCCTTCCGGCAAATCCCGGGCACTCCATATGTCCTAGTTTCTAGCGCAAATCGCGAAAATTTTCGGCATGACCTTTGCTAAAAAGTGGACATATGGAGCGCCTGAAATTTGTCGGAACAGAAATGAATCAACATTCCGGCAAAACATAGGCCACTCGGATATTCTTCGATATTCAACCAACATTGCAAAATCATATAGCATCAATGACATATATCATATAATATCAATGACATATGAGCATCACAGGAGCACATATATAAAGCAAGTACACATAGTGAAATGACCTCACTAAACATTGAAAATAGTGGTCATTTCAAAAACCAAAAACATTTGCAAAATGACCTCACTAAACATTTGCTACTGTTTTTTATTTATAGCTAAAAAAGTCTAGGAAGGGAGCTACTGTTTTTTATTTATAGCTATTTTATATACCTACAAAAATTTCCTAGCTAATTTCCTAAAACAATTTGCTGCTGTTTCTTATTTATAGCTAAAAAAGTCCACTGTTTTATTTATAGCTAAAAAAGTCCACTGATTTTGCAATTTTTGGGAGCTACTGTTTTTGATAAATTGCCTAGCTAGAAATAATTTGCTACTATTTTTTATTTATAGCTAAAAAATTTGCTACTGTTTTTTATTTATAGCTATTTTATATACCTATAGAAATTGCCTAGCTAATTTCCTAAAAAAAACTTTGCTACTGTTTTTTATTTATAGCTAAAAACGTCCATTGTTTTATCTTTATCTTTACCTAATATTAAAAGACGGATTGTTTCTCGAAAAACATTCGTCCACGGTGGGACCCATATAATTTTCGTACGTCCCCGTTTCCTCGTGCGGCCGTTTTCTGGTTCTCCCGTTTCTGTCAAAAAAATCGCAGCATGCACACAGCCGCAATGGGCCGGCCCATTAGCGTACAAACAGCCCGCGCCACTGAATAAAAAAATTCCAAAAAGTAAAATGCACCACAAGGTATCGAACCCAGTTGCTCTTGGTATAGCACCTAGAAAGCTAGCAACTAGACTAAACCAGACTATGTGGTTTGTTAGCAGCGCGAAATTTTAAATTAAGTACGCAGTCACGCTAGATACTGAGAGGAAATATTTTTTTTAAATGAATATATTTCAGAACGCGAAAATTTTGCAAAGTTGTTAATAAGTTTTTTAAAGTCGAACATATTTAAAAGAAAAAATATTTCTCTTTTTGTTTTGAAAACTGAGTATTTTTTAAAACACAAACAAATTTTTAAAATTAGGAGGTGCTGTTGTGATTATTTTTCGAATTTATAAACATTTTAAAAACAGAAATATTTTTTGAACTTTAAATTTGAAATTGCAAACATTTTTAAAAATATATTTTAAAAAAACTGGGAGGTACTATAGCAAAATTGTTTTAATCTATAATCCCTCCGTCCGGAAATACTTCTCAAAGAAATGGATGTACCTAAATGTGTTTTAGTTCCAGATATATTCACTTGTATCCATTTCTACGATAAATAATTTCGGACGGAGGGAGTACCTGTCAATAAAACTTGGCTTTTTGAAATATGCCCACATGATGTATTGTTTTAGATCAATTTATTAAACTTGGGATATAGAAGAAATCTTTTTCTCTATCGCATCTTCACGTACGACCAGTCTCGCTCAGCCCAGTGACTCCTGTCAAAATGCATGAGGAGTCCAATTAAGGTTTCATGGTCTATCTGACACAAACTACTCAATTTACATGATGACACGGACATATATTATGTGCGGTGCTTTTTATATTAGCCAGATGATAAAAAAACTTTGTTCAACGCTCTGATCTTCGTCAGACACGAAGGCGGCTCAACAATCCAGCTATTGGACCTTGCCAACCTTGGTTTAGTGACTGGTACTGCGACCACCAGCGACGAGGACGGCAAAGACGACAAGCGGAAACATGTGTCTGGTGTTATATTGAAATGAAAGATGTGAACCTGAGGATGAGGTATTAGTCATGTTTATTATGTTATGGACATGAGGGTGAGGTGTTTACCCATGCTTAGTGGGTAAAGGCGTATGAGGGTTGTTTTCTCCCGTTGCAACGCACGGGCATTTTTGCTAGTTTATAGCTAAAAAAGTCCATTGATTTTGCAATTTTAGGGAGCTACTGTTTTTGATAAATTGCCTAGCTACAAATAATTTGCTACTGTTTTTTATTTATAGCTACAAAAATTGCCTAGCTATTTATAGCTATTATATATACCTACAAAAATTGCTAAATGCTCTCTCTCTCTCTCTCTGCTACTGCCCTAACCTATTTATAGCTATTATATATATAACATATTTGCTAATTTAGCTAAATTTGCTAAATTTGGTACTGCCCTAAAATACACATGATGATTTTGACTATCTACTCATCACCCTATGAACTTGAATCAATGTTTTGTTATGCCTATTTCCATACTACAACACGCCTAAAACTTGCAAGGTTAATTTGCATACATAGTTGTCAACCAGCGCTGGCATTGTCTTTTCTATGGGATGTGGCAAGGCTTATGTATGTAGTGATCAATATACTTGTAAAGATTACATTCCAATGCACCTTTTGCAAGCAAGCACACAACACCAAGTAGTCATCTGTTGTTTCCTTTATAATACCAATGATGCCTAGCAGATTCCTGCACACAGCAACAAGTGATAACTTTTTTTGCAGAGGTTGTAGCAGATTCCTCCACCTCAAATTCTTGAGTATCACACTCTGTGGACTGGCCTGTGATCCTTTTATATACTAGAATGACGACAGTAGCTAGGGTTCATCACACAGAGAGAGAGGAGGGCAAGGGAGAGGAGAGGGAGAGGCTTGCGGGCTTGGGCTCGGGCGGCGGCGGTCGAGGGCGGGCAGGGGAGAGGGCAGCGGCGAGGTCGAGGGTGGCCATGGGAGAGGTCGGCGGCGGCACGACCCGTAGATCTTCAGATGTTGATTTGCAGAGCAGCCTGTCTTCCATTTCTCTGAAGATTTCGTTTACAACACAACATCAAACTCCAATTTCATGAATTGATAGGTAAGGATCGCTGTCGAAACAAATTGTTGATCGAGGATCAAAGACATTGCTAAAGTAGACGCCTACCGAACGGGAGTTCTTGTACCTGCTAGAACGGCATCTGCTCGAACTTTTGTCCCTCGGAGGGATCAACTACTTCGCTTAGGCAAAAGATTTTCAGTGCCTTTTTCTTATAGTATACAAAATAGGATTCTGGTAGAAGCTTTGAACGTAGACCCGGATACAAATCTTTCACTCACTGAAAAGTGAAAACCAGTGAGCTCAAGGGCGGGCAGGGGCTCGGGCCGGCGTCAAGGTCGAGGTCGAGGGGCGGGCAGGGGCTCGAGCCGCGGTGTTGAGGCCGAGGGCGGTCAGGGGCTCGGGTCGGCGTCATGGTCGAGGTCGAGGGGCAGGTAGGGGCGACGGCCGACGGGCAGTGGCGATGGCGGCACGCGACAGCAGAGAGGAGGGGGGAGGTGGGAGGATGGGGGGAATGGGACTTGGCAAAATTTTGAGCCCGCACGACGGTTTAACTAAAAATAGCAGTAGCACTGGGTTAGGATCCAGCGCTATAGCTAAGTTAGCTATAGCGCTGAGTGATAATCCAGCGCTATTGCTAACAATTCCAATTTTTAGTTTTTTTAATTCTAAAATACACGTAGCAGTAGCGTTGGATTAGGATCCAGCGCTATAGCTAAGTTATCTATAGTGCTGGGTGGTAGTCCAGTGCTACTGCTAATGTTCCAATTTTTAGTTTGTTTTAATTCTAAAATACACATAGCAGTAGCGCTGGATCATAATCCAGCGCAACTGATATGTTTCTTTTCTTTTTATTATTTTCCTTTTCTAGTTTTTAGTTTTCTTTTCTTCTTATTATTTTCCTTTACTTTTCTGTTTATTTCTCTTTTTCTTTTGTATTGCCTTCTCCCTTTTGTTTTTGTTTTTTGTTTTTCTCCCGACGGCCTCACACGCAGTCAACGAGAATGTCTCCCTCCCACACTGCGCGAATATCACCGGAACAATGCATGTGGTGGTAATTGAAGGGGATACGATGTATACATCATTTGACCGATAATGGTTACTGAAAGAACATGTGGTGCCCCCATGTTTGGTTTTGGTAATTGACGACAATCTCTATGGACTAATGGTTGTCTTGAGTTATATTTGAAGGTTTTGTCCATAGGCTTTTCTTGGAGTACATGTGTTGGTTTCAAGGAGAGTTTGTGTTGACCAAGGTGCTATTAAGGAATTATCCAAAGATTGGTCATGTGAGATTTGAGCTTATTGCAAGCATGTCTTGAAGAAGAAGATTGTGTGATCATTCATGTTTACCTTCAAGACATCATCCAAATGACGAGAGTTGGAAAGATTCTAGGTTGATCAAGACTAAGTCAAGAGTGAATCAAGTTGATCAACTCACAAAGCGTAGAAGATGTACCGAGAGGGATCAAGTGATCCCATGGTATGGTAAGCATTGTCCATTGTGCTTTGTGTACTAACCCATGGTCTATGTGAGAGTTCTATGTGGGGTTAGGTACGTGTTCATGGGCTTGCGTCAAGAGGAAGATATCACTCAACCCATGGAGAGGATGACATCAAGTGGTGATCGTCATCAAGATTGCCGTGTGCAAGTTCAAGTGGAGCATCACGAAGAGATCAAGTGCTTGAAGCTTGCCGTCCATTGTGGTGACAATGGACTTGTGAAGATGTGCCGAAGAGTGGCTCACCCATAGTGGACTATGGGGGAGTAATCATCTAGTCTTCATCGAGCCAACGCAATCAAGAAAGGTGGTCCAACTTGAGGGAGTCAAGATCGTCATCATCTAGCTCAAGTGGACCATGTGCAAGGCAAAGGTTTGCCCTTGATAGGTTTTCTATTTTACCGGTCTCATGGTGGTAGTTGGGAGACCGGGTTATAGGATCGATAGCCGTACTATCAAGGGGGGCTCTCAAGTGAGTAGCTTGATCGTATCGTTCGTCGAGAGCTCAAACCATTGCATCCTTGCATCATGTTTCTTGGTTCTTGTTTGGTTCTCTTTGTGAGTCTTAGAGCTTATGGTCATCTTGATGACAAGCTTGAGTTCATCGAAAACGGAGTTTGCATGCGTCTTCTATGATGTTTTCGATGTTGGAGGTTTTACCGGTCTTATCCGAGGAAGGGTTCTCACCATTTTCTTTTGGGCCTTTTCTCATTTGCTTCTTATTGGTATTTCTATCAAGATTGTGTTAGCCCTTGTCGCTAGCTTTCCAACAAACTTGGTTTCGTCGAATTCGGAGTCCGTTTGCAGAAGTTGTGTCAGTTTTGGTGTTCTGAAAAGGCTGCAGCGGTACTACCGCGGACAGGAGCGGATGTAATTTTTTACTACCGCTCTTGGGAGCGGTACTACCGCTTGGAGCAGTACTACCGCGGCTACTTCCGTGGCTACTTCCGCTCGGGACCAAAAACTCGTCACAAGTCCAGCGGTGGTAGGCACGGATGTAATTTTTTAGTACCGCTCGCAAGCAGTAGTACCGCTACCCTTAGCAGTAGTACCGCTACCCCTAGCGGTAGTACCGTGAGGTCAAGCGGTACTACCGCTCCGACGGTTCTTCTGGCTTTTTTGCCTCCTCGCTGTTGTGTTTCAAAGGGCTACTACCGCCCTAGCGGTAGTACCGCTCCTTGGAGCGGTAGTACCGCTCGGTGCGGGCTGTGACCATAACGGTTGGATTTTTCCCCACCTATAAAAGGGGGTCTTCTTCCCCAATGAACCTTATCCTTTGAGCTCGTGTTCTTCCCCCATTGTTGACCTTCTTCGAGCTTGCTAACTCTCAATCCCTCCATGGATTCTTGCTAGTTTTGAGGGAAAAGAGAGAGGAGATCTAGATCCACATTTCCACCAATCACTTTCTCCTCTATGTGAGGGGAACCCCTTGGATCTAGATCTTGGAGTTCTTGGTGTTCTCCTTCTTGTTCTTCCTCTCATTTTCCTCCCTAGCATTAGTTGCTTCGGTGGGATTTGAGAGAGAAGGACTTGGGCACTCCGTGTGCCCTTGCCATTGCATTTGGTGCATCGGTTTGAGTTCTCCACGTTGATACGTGGAAGTGAAGTTGAGAAGCTTATTACTCTTGGGTGTTTGGGCACCCTAGAGCTTGTTCCTCTTGGGTGCCTTGGCGCCCTAGACGGTTGGTGGTGTTCGGAGCTCAATCATTGTGGTGTAAAGCTCCGGGCAAGCGTCGGGGTCTCCAATTAGGTTGTGGAGATCGCCCCGAGCAATTTGACGGGTTCCGGTGACCGCCCCCAAGGGTTGCCAAAGTGTACGGGTTCGGTGACCGCCCCCAAGGGTTGCCATTTGTACGGGTTCGGTGACCGCCCTCAAGGGTCCCTTAGTGGAATCACGGCATCTTGCATTGTGCGAGGGCGTGAGGAGATTACGGTGGCCCTAGTGGCTTCTTGGGGAGCATTGTGCCTCCACACCGCTCCAAACGGAGATTAGCATCCGCAAGGGTGTGAACTTCGGGATACATCGTCGTCTCCGCGTGCCTCGGTTATCTCTTACCCGAGCCCTTTACTTATGCACTTTACTTTGTGATAGCCATATTGTTTCTTGTCATATATCTTGCTATCACCTAAGTAGTTTTCTTGCTTAGCATAAGTTGTTGGTGCACATAGGTGAGCCTAGTTGTTGTAGGTTTTGTGCTTGACAAATTAACCGCTAGGTTTATTTCGCATTTGTTCAAGCCTAAACAGTAATTATTTTAAAGCGCCTATTCACCCCCCCCCCCCTCTAGGCGACATCCTCGATATTTCAATTGGTATCAGAGCCTCTTCTCTCTTTATAGGGCTTAACCGCCTAGAGAGTAAGGATGTCGACTAGGGGTTTAGGATTCTCTGACACTCTTAGTTTCGATGGCACAAATTTTGATTTTTGGGTAATTCGCATGCTTAATCTCTTTAGGGTCATGGACCCAAATTTAGAGCGAATTGTAGATATGGGTTTTCTCCTCCAAAGGATCCACAAAGATTATCTTTAGAGGATGAGAAAACTCTTATCTCAATGCTCAAGCTTCTAATGTGCTTTTTGATGCTTTGAGCAATGTAGTTATATTTCAACTCATGCCGTTTCGGGATGCTCATGAGTTGTGGACAAAGCTTCAAGACAAATATGGCATGTCCGAGATTTGTGGAGATGATTGTCCTCCTTCCACCTCCGGTCGTATAGTATTCTCAACTTCTTCTACTTCACCTACATGTGGTTTGCCACAAGGTAATGATATGGTGAGTAGTGGTGTTCATTGCAATGATTATAGTGAGCTTATTATTGATGATCCTTCATCACTTTCTTGTTGCGATGCTTCATCTTTGGACTTAGCACTTCGAGCACTCCAAATGTTTCACATGCTTGTGTTGATAGTCCTTGCATATCATGTACAAATTGCTTGACTAAATCTCATGATGATATGCTTGCTATGTCTTGTTGGCATGATAAAAATGCATGTATTTCCTCGAGTTGTTGTGCTAACAATGTAGAGGAAACCCAACACTCCATGGAACAAGATGTGGTCTTGAATGGTGCTTCAAGGGATCCCACATCATCATCTATTGCTTTTTGCCTTATGGCCAAGGCTTCAAAGGTATCTCCCACTTTGAATCCCAATATATCTTGTGATAATATTGATGATGGCAAGAGTGATGATGATGTCGATTATGATGAAGAGAATGATGATGTTGCCTCCTTAAAAGTTAAGGGGGAAATAATTTTTAAAGCTCTTCTTAAGAATAAAATTGCTCGTTCCAACTTCATGGAAATCATGTCTATTGCTATTGAGGGCAAGAAATATATTGATGAGTTGGAATCTCGTCTTGAGGAGCATGAGGTCACCATTGATAAAATGGAAGGTCATGAGCGTGATTACGCTAATGAGATTGCGGACCTCTCTCAAGCTCTTGAACTTGAACAAACCACCAAGGAATCTCTTGAGGAGACTTTTGCTCTAGAGTTATCTAGAGTGAAGGAATCTCATGATAGAGCTCTTGAGGTGGCCAATGTTTTTGAAACTAAAAATGCTAAGCTTGAAGTTGCTCATGCTAGACTCCTTGAGGATTTTGAGCACCTCGAAAATGGCTCAAGGGTCATCAAGGGTGAGCTCATCAAACTCACCGAGTCTCATGCTCAACTTGAAGCTTCTTATTTAAAAGAGCTTGCCAAGTTGCCTTCTCCTCTTGTTGTTAATGATGATGCTTGTGCTACTAACTCTATTTCTTGTGAAGCATCCATTTTAAAGGAGAACGTTGAGCTACGGGCTCAACTTGAGTTGCTATCTAGCAATTATGGGAAATTGGAAGAAAGCCATGAAAAGCTCTCAAGCTCTCATGATGATCTTCTAGTATCCCATAATGTGCTAAAGATAGCTCATGAGGCCATGATTGCTAAGGTAACATCTAGTGAGCCTCATGTGGACACTAGCACTACTTTTAGTCAAAATGCTATATTGCCTTGTGCTAGTCCTCGCGATTCATCCATGCATAACGTTGGTACATCTTGTGATGAATTGCTTTCCTTGCCTTGTTGCTCTAACGATGAAGCTTATACTTCCTCTAGTGCTTGTGTTGAGACTAACCATGTAGAGGAAATCAAAGAGCTCAAGGCCCAAGTCACTTCTTTGAAGAAAGACTTGGAAAAGAGTCATGAAGGGAAATTTACACTCAACAACATCTTGAGAGTGCAAAAATCCCCCAATGACAAAGGTGGACTTGGATTCAACTCCAACAAGAAGAAGAAGTCCAAGATGAACAAAAAGAAGGGCCAAGAACAAGTCAAGAATTCGGCCAAGATTGTTTGCTTCAAGTGCAAAGTAGAAGGGCATCATGTTAGATCTTGCCCATTGAAGAAGAAGGCCATTAGTGACAAGCAACAAGGGAAGCGGCCACAAGTTCGATCTCATGCTCAACCACAAGTTGAAGAAAGTCCTCTTCCCAAGAATCCTCAAGCTAATGCTTCTCAAGTTGAGAAATCAAGTGAGAAGAAAGTGAAGAGTAGACGTTGCTACTTATGTCGTGAGAAAGGTCACCTCGCCTCTTCATGCACTAGTGGTAACTTATCCAACCCAATTATTATTGATGATATCTATTCTCTTGGGAAGGATAATGTTGGCCATGTGTTTGCCAAATTTGTTGGTGCTCAAAGTGGTGTCAAGAAAAGAACCATTTGGGTAGCCAAGCCTATTGTGACTAACCTCTTAGGACCCAACTTGGTTGGGGACCAACTAGCTCAAACTTGATCAATAGGTGTTGTTGGAGGGCATTGGAGACTTGGCTACATTATGAAGATTTAAGGGGACTTCATCATTCTTATTGTCTCAAGCCAAGTCAATTGGGTTATCAAGTTTCTATTCTAGATCCAATGTGCCTCCTTCCGGTAACTTGTACTTAAATTGTTTACATCGAAAGTTACTTGCCCCTTTGCATGTTTTGGTTTTGTTCCTTGCATGTGGTTGTATATGTTGTGCCTCCAATTTGCTTATCTTGAGTAATCAAGTATGTGTGTGTTGGTTTGCACATCATGTACGTGTGTGTAGTGCGTTGAGCCTTTGCGCATCTTGTTTGTATGTTAGTTGGCTCTTGTGAGAGATTAATGGAACATCCCATTTTGGGGGAGTGATGTGCTTTGTGCACCTCACGGTCCCATAAATGTGTTTACATGAGGAATACCACCTAGTATTGATATTGCAAGCTTATCTAGTCACTATGTGGTATGTCTTCTCATGAGAAATTCAAATTCTAAATAGTCCATTAATTATCTCTTGTTGGATCCTCTTTTTGCCTCTTGTTAAGTTTTCTTTAATTGGTATCACATTATGGGGGAGTAATATGCTATGTATATTACTAGCCTAGAAAATGTGTACATTTGAGATATTGTCACCTAGAATTGATATTGTAAATTATCTTGTTCCTACGTGGCATGTTAGCTCTACAAGTTGCAATTTGCTTGTGTTTGGTGTGAAGATGATGTCGGATATCCTTGCTATCTACCACCGGGAATTATTTCCAAATACTTCTTGTCTTTTGACAATTGGTACTCACTTATGTGTGGTAGAAATTATTGATCATCTTCACGTTGGCGTTTGCTTTTTATTTGCCTTATCTCTTGCCAAGTTTGTGTCAACTCCCATTGCCTTCCGTGCCACTTGAGGATCTTGTTGTTTTCTTGATCTTGTCTAGTGTTTTCCTTGATATAGTGAACGTGGTGATCCTACCTTGTGCATTTTGTATTCAAATGCAAATTCTCTATAATGCACAACTCGTGGGGGAGCTATCCTATTTTCTATAAAACACTAAACTTGTGATCCATTTTAAGTGTGTGTTGGTGGACGGCAAGCCGTTTCTTTTTGGTACTTGTGCCATCATGAAACTTTGTAGAGAGCTTGGTTTGTTTGGAACCATCCTCTCTTTTGGGAGTTTGATATCATTTTGTGGGTTCCAATGGATATCTCATTCCTTGATGTATCTTTTAATGATATCTTCCAAGTGATGATTTCTCCATTTGGTATTCTTTTCACTTGGTATTTCCTTGTATTTTGGTATCGGTTCTTGAAAGTCTTGAGCATGCATATTAACTTCATGTAGTTTCCGTGGCATGCTTTCTCTCTTTGACCCAATATATAGGGGAAACTCCACCAAGTCTCAAATTGGATGAGATGTGCATGAATTTCATTTCCATATCTATATGCACATATTTATGTGGAGTTTGTCCTATGTATTGTTGGTGTTTCTAACTCTTTGGTCCCAATGAGTTTGGGTACCATTTTGTTTGTGTTGTTGTTCTAGGAACAATTGGAGATGCATTGGATGCTCGGCTCACTCACAAGGAAGGTGTTGTCACCATGTGCTTTTTGGAGTCAAGCTAGGATGATCAATGAACTACTTTGTACCTTCAATTGGTATCTACTACATCCTTCCAATGTTAACTCGGTAACAAGTATCTTCATATACTTCATGCACACATTTCTTGCATCAACCTTGTGTAGGTTGTATCATGGCATGTTATTCATTCTCTCTTGTGATACTTGTTTCCTTTCTCAAAGCATCCCAACAATGATCTCTTGTTGCTAGTTGTGATGTCTTTGATGGTTGTGTGGTAGGAATTCATTTATGTACAATAAGACCATATCTAGCCATGTGCTATGCTTCCAAGCAAATATCTTATTGGTATATCTATGACTTCCTTTTGGATATCTTGTTCCTTCGTGTTGTAACTATTTCGGGTGTACATCCTTCTTTGTAGATATATATCATCATGATCTCGTCTACCTAGAACCTTATACACTTGAGAGAAATTACATCTCTAGATGATATCCTTTCTTTCACGTCCACCTTGTCTTTCTTGTTATTTCTTTGGTGGCTCCGTGAAAGCTTTTGCCTTGAGTGCATGTCTTATCTCGTTGCATCTTGATGCACTCCTGTGTGGTGAAGATTATTTTCCTCATGCTTATCTCTACGAGGCTTTTGCCATCTTAATTGGTATCCCTCGTCTTGATGAGGCTTTCATCTTCTATCTTCACCATGGGTTGTCACAAGTGTTGGTTATTCATTTTGCATTTTTAGTGTGCTTGTGAACCCTTTTGCTTGGTGTGTGTGGGGAGGACATGTCATGCACCTTGTATCTCCACTATCCAAGACTATGTTGATGCTTAATGCTCATTCGTACATTAGTCTTCTCAAGTGCTTTGCCATGACTCACACACATCATTTTGGTTGAGCCTACTCTTAAGTTGCCTCTTTTATATGTTGCTCAACCATTTGTTTGTTGCAAGTGCTAGGCTTTGTTTCCTATATGCTCACTTGCACTTGTTGTGAGTTTCTATTGATTTTCGGGGAGTGATGATCCTATTTTGTGCACTCGGTATCCTAATGCAAATATTGTAAGAAGTGCACAAATCATGGAGAGCTTCACTAGTGTCTTTAGAACACTCTGTTGCTCTCTTGCACTTGTCGTGAGGTTCTATTGATCTTGGGGGAGTGACGATCCTATTTTGTGCTCGTTGTATCCAGTTACAAAACTAAATTGTGCACAAATCATGGGGAGCTTCTCTAGTTTCTCTAGAACACTCCTTTGCTCATATCATAATTTATTTCATTCATGTGACACGTAGGATCATTGGTCTAGTTGGCTCAATTGATGTCTGTTGATTGCTTGCTTCAATTGGTATCTTTTGATTGCTTGTTTGCTTGTTTCTCTCTTTCTTATGTCTTTGTGGCATATCTTTCTTTTGTAAACTTTGGGCCTAAATATAGTTTGTTTTCCTCCTAGTATTTACCGTCAAACTTGTGTATTGCATTCCACTCTCTTGTTGAGAAATACACAAATTATGGAGGAACACAATTTATATTGGCCTTCTAAGCTTTTCTCCCATTTTGGCAATCGATGCCAATGGGGGAGAAGTTTCAGAGAGTTTTGTGGAGAAGTTTAGAGAATTCTCTCCTCTTGCTTTGGTTTTGTTCCTAAGCATTTGCATCTCTTACTCATGCATCATTGGTTGTTGCATTGCATGGTGATGCATAATTCCTTATATAAACTCTCTTGAAAGTGATTGTCATCAATTACCAAAATGGGGGAGATTGAAAGAACATGTGGTGCCCCCATGTTTGGTTTTGGTAATTGACGACAATCTCTATAGACTAATGGTTGCCTTGAGTTATATTTGAAGGTTTTGTCCATAGGCTTTTCTTGGAGTACATGTGTTGGTTTCAAGGAGAGTTTGTGTTGACCAAGGTGCTATTAAGGAATTATCCAAAGATTAGTCATGTGAGAGTTGAGCTTATTGCAAGCATATCTTGAAGAAGAAGATTGTGTGATCATTCATGTTTACCTTCAAGACATCATCCAAATGACGAGACTTGGAAAGATTCTAGGTTGATCAAGACTAAGTCAAGAGTGAATCAAGTTGATCAACTCACAAAGCGTAGAAGATGTGCCGAGAGGGATCAAGTGATCCCATGGTATGGTAAGCATTTTTCATTGTGCTTTGTGTACTAACCCATGGTCTATGTGAGAGTTCTATGTGGGGTTAGGTACGTGTTCATGGGCTTGCGTCAAGAGGAAGATATCACTCAACCCATGGAGAGGATGACATCAAGTGGTGATCGTCTATCAAGATTGCCGTGTGCAAGTTCAAGTGGAGCATCACAAAGAGATCAAGTGCTTGAAGCTTGCCGTCCATTGTGGTGAAAATGGACTTGTGAAGATGTGCCGAAGATTGGCTCACCCATAGTGGACTATGGGGGAGTAATCATCTAGTCTTCATCGAGCCAACGCAATCAAGAAAGGTGGTCCAACTTGAGGGAGTCAAGATCGTCATCATCTAGCTCAAGTGGACCATGTGCAAGGCAAAGGTTTGCCCTTGATAGGTTTTCTATTTTACCGGTCTCATGGTGGTAGTTGGGAGACCGGCTTATAGGATCGAAAGCCGTACTATCAAGGGGGGCTCTCAAATGAGTAGCTTGATCGTATCGTTCGTCGAGAGCTCAAACCATTGCATCCTTGCATCATGTTTCTTGGTTCTTGTTTGGTTCTCTTTGTGAGTCTTAGAGCTTATGGTCATCTTGATGACAAGCTTGAGTTCATTGAAAACGGAGTTTGCATGCGTCTTCTATGATGTTTTCGATGTTGGAGGTTTTACCGGTCTTATCCGAGGAAGGGTTCTCACATTTTCTTTTGGGCCTTTTCTCATTTGCTTCTTATTGGTATTTCTATCAAGATTGTGTTAGCCCTTGTCGCTAGCTTTCCAACAAACTTGGTTTCGTCGAATTCAGAGTCCGATTGCAGAAGTTGTGTCAGTTTTGGTGTTCTGAAAAGGCTGCAGCGGTACTACCGCGGACAGGAGCGGATGTAATTTTTTACTACCGCTCTTGGGAGCGGTACTACCGCTTGGAGCAGTACTACCGCGGCTACTTCCGTGGCTACTTCCACTCGGGACCAAAAACCCGGTACTACCGCGGACAGGAGCGGAAGTGAAGTTTGAGAAGCTTATTACTCTTGGGTGTTTGGGCACCCTAGAGCTTGTTCCTCTTGGGTGCCTTGGCACCCAAGACGGTTGGTGGTGTTCGGAGCTCAATCATTGTGGTGTAAAGCTCCGGGCAAGCGTCAGGGTCTCCAATTAGGTTGTGGAGATCGCCCCGAGCAATTTGTCGGGTTCCGGTGACCGCCCCCAAGGGTTGCCAAAGTGTACGGGTTCGGTGACCGCCCCCAAGGGTTGCCATTTGTACGGGTTCGGTGACCGCCCTCAAGGGTCCCTTAGTGGAATCACGGCATCTTGCATTGTGCGAGGGCATGAGGAGATTACGGTGGCCCTAGTGGCTTCTTGGGGAGCATTGTGCCTCCACACCGCTCCAAACGGAGATTAGCATCCGCAAGGGTGTGAACTTCGGGATACATCGTTGTCTCCGCGTGCCTCGGTTATCTCTTACCCGAGCTCTTTACTTG
The DNA here is from genome assembly GCF_018294505.1 of Triticum aestivum. Taxonomy (NCBI): domain Eukaryota; kingdom Viridiplantae; phylum Streptophyta; class Magnoliopsida; order Poales; family Poaceae; genus Triticum; species Triticum aestivum. The sequence continues at coordinate 429,598,917 of NC_057796.1, read as the reverse complement.
TGCACTTTACCTTGTGATAGCCATATTGTTTCTTGTCATATATCTTGCTATCACCTAGTAGTTTATATTGCTTAGCATAAGTTGTTGGTGCACATAGGTGAGCCTTGTTGTTGTAGGTTTTGTGCTTGACAAATTAACCGCTAGGTTTATTCCGCATTTGTTCAAGCCTAAACAGTAATTATTTTAATGCGCCTATTCACCCCCCCCCTAGGCGACATCCTCGATCTTTCAGTTACTTAAGTGCATACACAAAATAGATACATATATATAAATGATGGTTTCTAAGCTGCGTTGAGGACGTTTCACATTGAGCTTCTTCCCTTTCTTGTACGTTGTCGAATAATTGAGCCCCTCGTTGTGATTTTTCCGAAACCATGGAGTACGATCTTTCTTACGTAATGTAGTCTTGGTTCTTGTTTTCACGTATGCTTCATCGTCATCATCATCTTCCCTCATCGGGTTGCCGTATTGGTCGTAGTCTTCCTCGTCGGCGACTCCATCCATTCCGACGATGCTCCTTTTGCCTCTCCTCGACAACACGGCTAGGATGGGTCGGGTCGGTTATGAAGAAGCATTTTGTCACGTGCTTAGCATGTACCCATTGCCCTGTTTTGGCGATGTCGTTAACATTCACGGTAGCGCTCTTCGCGTCGGCTATAGACATGGTAGTGAAATACTTGTTTTCTCTTACGATGTCCATAGCCCATCTGACAAGGAACATCATCGCATCGCGCATTCCACCGTACTCAAGCTCCCAGATATTTTCGACCCTTCCGTAGAATCTTTCAGTTGTGTCGTTGGCGTCGGTCATGCATTCAATCGTCACCCCTGAGTTCTGGTAATCACTGTCCATGTCTTTGGCCTCCGTGTAGAACGTGTACCCATTGATATCGTATGCCTTATTGGTCGCGAGTTTAGGCACAGGGCCATGTGCTAAGGCGTGTATGAGCAATCCGTCTGAACTGCCTTCTTCCGGGGGATTAGCAAGAACTTGCTATTTAAACCAATGCAAGAAAGTGGTGTTGTGCTCTATAGTAACTTCTGTAGGGTAACGCAGCAGAAAACAAAAAATTTCCGACCTACGCACCAGCCCAGGACCACTATGGAGACTGCATACATGGTTTGATCTTTTTCGTTACCGACTCGTAGCGCGGCGGGAAGTAGAGTCGATGACGATCGGCGGTGCAGATCCCCGCAGCTAGGATTTACAACCTCCCAACCGCGAGGATGAATACCCTCATCCGCCATACGGACAGCCCTCCGGGAGGTGGTCGAACAGTCCCCCGGACGGTGTCGCAGACAGCCCTTCGGGAGGACCTTCGAAACTCGAACGGTCACTCGGACAGCCCTCCGGGAGGACCCACAGAACTCGGACCGTCACTTGGACAGCCCTTCGGGAGGCACTCTCGAACAGCCCCTCAGGGCACTAAGATCGAAACTACGACCTCTCTACAGAGTTGCACACATACGGTGTCAGCTATCCGGCAGGGCTTCGCCGTCCAGAACTAGTTCCTGCCGGAACCCAGACAGCCTTTCGGCTCTACGAAACTATTTCGCTGGGAGGGAGAGAAGAAGCCAGATCATTGCAATGGCATGTATGTGAGAAGGGATGATCCTTTAGGCAGCCCCCTCCACCCCTATTTATAGGCCAAGCCCAAGGGTGGCTTCTCCAAGAAGCCAAGGGGGGAAATACCAAAAAGGCCCTCAAGGTGGCTTCTCCAAGAAGCCAAGCAAAAAGCACTTTCACTATTCATGACGACATTTTTCAGCGTCCGTTCGAACTGAAAATATTTATGTGGGCTCAGAACATTTCCAGTACCCACTAAAATAATTTTCAACGCGTTCCGAAACAATTTCGGTTTAGTGATTTTCATCTGCGAAAAGCAAACAAGAATGCGTTTTCACTATTCATGAAGACAATTTTTCGCGTCCACTAAATCCGAAAATATTTCTGTGGGTCTTAGAATAATTCCAGTACCCACTAAAATGATTTTGGATTCGTTCTGAAACAATTTCAGATTAGTGAATTTCATCTGCGAAAAACAGCCAAAGCGGTACCGGCAGCTCCGAAACATTTTCGGTTTTTATTTCTGAAAATTCCAAAAAGTTTCCAGAATGATTCTGGCACCCTCCAAGAATTATCAGGCATGTGCCGAAAACATTTTGACTTAATGGCATACCCCGAAACAACTTTTTCGGTTTCACCGAAACTCATCCGGTGACCTCTCTCTGCGGTACGATTCCGCTGTCCGAAACTTTTCGGTGTCTGAAACTTTTTCGGTGATTTTCTCTCAGACTCCCTGTCTAGTATTCAGCAGATAGATGACCCTTAAGCGTGTGACCCTATAGGTTCGGTGAAGTATAGACATGACCTGGAACCCCTTCCGATCAATGATCAACATCGGAGCCGTGGACACCCATATTGACCCCTATACCCACGCGAATGAATATTCGAGTGAACCTCCAGTTGCAGTGAGCTATTCCTGTTGCTTCGCGATATGTCACAAACACCCGAGGTGAGATTTATTGCATGCCCATGGACGAACAATTTTCCCACCATGCAAGTTACCTCGTTACCGGTTTTGTTCTCCTTTCTCGTTTCCGTGTTCCGGCATCCCAGTGATCAAATCACACTGTGTCTGGCCAGACGATGATGGATACCGTAATACCGAGAGGGCCCGAGAATATCTCTCCATCGTCGGAGGAGCAAATCCCAATCTTGAGCTATCAAGTTACTTGACACACTTTTCCATGAACCCGTAAGCCGCCGTAATAGCCACCCATTTACGGATGACGTTTAACAAACCCCAAAGTTCATGAAGCAAGCATGAAGAAACTCGATACTCTCATGGTCTAAGGAATCATGCAAACGTTAACCATCTCTGTGTTATGTACCATTAACTTGTGACGAATGAATCTCTTAGCATAACATCATGCCGGGTCGATTCAACACAAATGTTCTCTTAACATTGTGCCCTCAAGGTTGCTGACATAGACATGCCCATGATCAGGAAAACATAACCATCATGCAACACTTGAGCTAGTCTTAGAGGCCAGACTAGGAATACATTTTACCGTTTATTATTCCACACGTGCATATGAGTCTTCCTCCGAGCCTCGTGGTTATTGCAGACTCGAGAACCATAGCAGTTATAGCATGGAACATAAACATAATTATGAACTCGGAGATAAATAATATTATTTATTATTGCCTCTAGGGCATATCTCCTACAACTTCGTCGTCCGTCTTGCACATCCCCTTATCACGGTACTGAAGGAAATATGCCCTAGAGGCAATAATAAAGTTGTTATTTATATTTCCTTATTCATGATAAAGCTTTATTATTCATGCTAGAATTGTATTGACCGCAAACTTAAATACATGTGTGAATACATAAAAAAATACCGTGTCCCTAGTAAGCCTGTACTAGACCAGCTCGTTGATCAAAGATGGTTAAGGTTTCCTAACCATAGACATGTGTTGTCATTTGATAACGGGATCACATCATTAGGAGAATGATGTGATGGACAAGACCATTCGTTAGCTTAGCATATTGATCGTTCAGTTTATTGCTATTGCTTTCTTCATGTCAATACATATTCCTTCGACTATGAGATTATGCAACTCTCGGATACTGGAGGGATACCTTGTGTGCTATCAAACGTCACAACATAACTTGGTGATCATAAAGATGCTCTACAGGTATCTTCGGAGGTGTTTGTTGAGTTGGCATAGATCGAGATTAGGATTTGTCACTCCGAGTATCAGAGAGGTATCTCTAGGCCCTCTCGGTAATACACATCATAAGCATACAAGCAAATGACTAAGGATTTAGTTACAAGGTGATGTATTACGAAACGAGTAAAGAGACTTTCCGGTAACGAGATTGAACTAGGTATGAAGATACCGACGATCGAATCTCGGGCAAGTAACATACCGACGGACAAAGGGAATTACGTATGTTGTCATAACGGTTCGAACGATAAAGATCTTCATAGAATATGTAGGATCCAATATGGGAATCCAGGTTCCGCTGTTGGTTATTGACCGGAGAGGTGTCTCGGCATGTCTACATAGTTCTCGAACCCGCAGGGTCCGCACGCTTAACGTTCATTGGCGATATAATGTTATATGAGTTATATGATTTGGTGACCGAATGTTGTTCGGAGTCCCGGATGAGATCAGGGACAGGACGAGGAGTCTCGAAAATGGTCAAGAGGTAAAGATTGATATATAGTACGATGGAATTCGGACACCGGAATAGTTTCGGAGTGCACCGGTTAGTCATCGGGTCACCGGAAGGAGTTCTGGACAACCCCGGTAAGTGTATGGGCTTAATGGGCCAAAGGAGGGGACAGACCAGCCCACTAGGGGGCTGGTACGCCTCTCTACAAGGATGGATGGCCCTAGTGGAAGGAAAGGGGAGGGGTGGCCCCTCCTGCCTTTCCCTCTTCGTGAGAGAAAGGAAAGAGGGGGGGGCGCCTCCTCCTCATGCCTTCCTCCCGCACTCATATACGGAAGGGGGCGGCTTGGGGAAGTCCCCAAGTAGGATTCGGCCCTACTTGGGGCGCCCCTTGGCCTCTCCCCTCTCCCTCACCTATATATATGTGGGAAGGGGGCGCCTAGCACAACCGCAACAATTGCTTAGCCGTGTGCGGCGCGCCACTCCACCGTTTACACCCTCGGTCATATTTTCGTAGTGCTTAGGTGAAGCCCTGCGAAGATCACTTCACCATCACCGTCACCAAGCCGTCGTGCTACCGAAACTCATCCACTACCTTGCCGTCTTGCTGGATCAACAAGGCGGAGGACGTCACCGAGCTAAACGTGTGCTGAACGCGGAGGTGTCGTACGTTCGGTACTTGATCAGTTGGAGCGCGAAGAAGTTCGACTACATCAACCGCGTTACTAAACGCTTCCACATACGGTCTACAAGGGTACATAGACATACTCTCCCCTCTCGTTGCTATGCATCTCCATGGATAGATCTTGCATGTGCGTAGAATTTTTTTGTTTTCATTGCAACATTTCCCAACAGTGGTATCTAAGCCAGGTCTATGCGTAGATGATATGCATGAGTAGAACACAAAGAGTAGTGGGCGGTGATATTCATACTTCTTTCCACGAACGTCTTATTTTGATTCGGTGGTATTGTGGGATGAAGCGGCCTGGACCAACCTTACATGTCCACGCACATGAGACCAGTTCCACCGACAGACATGCAACTAGTTTTGCATAAAGGTGGCTGGTAGGTGTTTGTTTCTCCTACTTTAGTTGAATCAAATTTGACTACGGCCGGTCCTTGAAGACGGTTAAAACAACAAACTTGATGAGTCATCTTTGTGGTTTTTGCGTAGGTAAGAACGGTTCTTGCTAGAAGCCCGTAGCAGCCACGTAACACTTGCAACAACAAAGTAGATGACGTCTAACTTGTTTTTGCAGGGCATGTTGTGATGTGATATGGTCAAGATATGATGTGATATATGTTGATGTATGAGATGATCATGTTTTGTAATATCAACAACCGGCAGGAGCCTTAGGGTTGTCTCTTTATTATATGAAGTGCAAGTACCATGTAATTGCTTTACTTTATCGCTATGTGTTAGCAATAGTTGTATAAGTAATAGTTGGCGAGACGATGATACGTCTCCAACGTATCTATAATTTTTGATTGCTCCATGCTATTATATTATCTATTTTGGATGTTTTATATGCATTTATATGCTATTTTATATTATTTTTGGGACTAACCTATTAACCTAGAGCCCAGTGCCAGTTCATGTTTTTCCATGTTTTTGAGTTTCACAGAAAAGAAATACCAAACGAAGTCCAAACGGAATAAAACCTTCGCGATGATTTTTCTTGGACCAGAAGACAACCAGGAGACTTGGAGATGAAGTCGGAAGAGCCACGAGGCGGCCAAAGGACGGAGGGCGCGCCCAGGGGGTAGGGCGTGCCCCCACCCTTGTGGGCCCCTCCTGCACCTCCTGACCTAATTCTTTCGCCTATATATTCTCATATATCGCCAAACCAACAGAGGCATCCATGAAAACACTTTTCCATCGCCGCAACCTTGTGTACCCGTGAGATCCCATCCAGGGACCTTTTCCGGCACCCTGCCAGAAGGGGATTCGATCACGGAGGGCTTCTACATCAACTCTATTGCCCTTCCGATGAAGCGTGAGTAGTTTACCTCAGACCTACAGGTCCATAGCTAGTAGCTAGATGACTTTTTCTCTCTCTTTGATTCTCAATACCATGTTCTCCTCGACTTGGAGATCTATTCGATGTAATACTTATTTGCGGTGTGTTGGCCGAGATCCGGTGAATTGTGGATTTATGATCAACTTATCTATGAATATTATTTGAATATCCTCTGAATTCTTTTATGCATGATTTGATATCTTTGTAATTCTCTTCGAACTATCGGTTTGGTTTGGCCAAATAGATTGGTTTTTCTTGCAATGGGAGAAGTGCTTAGCTTTGGGTTCAATCTTGCGGTGTCATTTCCCAGTGACAGTAGGGGCAGCAAGGCACATATTGTATTGTTGCCATCGAGGATAAAAAGATGGGGTTTTCATCATATTGCTTGAGGTAATTCCTCTACATCATGTCATCTTGCTTAATGCGTTACTCCGTTCTTTATGAACTTAATACTCTAGATGCATGTTGGATAGCGGTCGATGTGTGGAGTAATAGTAGTAGATGCAGAATCGTTTTGGTCTACTTGACACGGACGTGATGCCTATATTCATGATCATTGCCTTAGATATCATCATAACTTAGCGCTTTTCTATCAATTGTTCGGCAGTAATTTGTTCACCCACCGTATTATTTGCTATCTTGAGAGAAGCCTCTAGTGAAACCTATGGCCCCCGGGTCTATTTTTCATCATATAAGTTTCCGATCTACTCTTTTTGCAATCTTTTACTGGTCGATCTATAAACCAAAAATACCAAAAATATTTACTTTATCGTTTATCTACCTCTATCAGATCTCACTTTTACAAGTAACCGTGAAGGGATTGACAACCCCTTTATCGCGTTGGATGCAAGTTGTTTGATTGTTTGTGCGTTGTCTCCTACTGAATTGATACCTTGGTTCTCAAAACTGAGGGAAATACTTATCTCTATTTTGCTACATCACCCTTTCCTCTTAAAGGAAAAAACCAATGCAAGCTCAAGAAGTAGCAGACGACCCTGAAGCAACTCAAAATTTGAATATTTTGAAAAAAAAAGAGAATGAAATGAAAATCAAATAAGAAATCAAACAGAAAAAATGAAAAAAGAAAAAAAAGAAAAAAAACAGAAAGGAATTTGAAAATCTGAAGAACAAAAAGGAAATAGAAAGAGAAGAAAAAGGGATTGAAAAATGAAATAAAGAAACAGAAAAACAAAGAAAGAAGAACAAAAAAGAGAAAGAAAAAAGAAACAGAAAAAGAAAAAAAACCAGTGAAAAACCGGTTCAAGAACCTTCTGGAAGGTTCCCAAAAACGGTCAGGATCCTCTCAGAAAGTACCCAAAACCGGATACTGTAGCGCGTGTCTATCTCGTAGTTGGGCCGGCCCATCTTAATCGCTAGGTCGCTCGCCTCTGTGAGTTAGCTCGACATTCTGCCGCAATGAGCGTCCGTTAGGATACTCCTATGCTAAGAGTCGGGATAGTCTCGATTTGTCCCTCTATGATTCAAAATAGCAGGTAGCGAACTGGGGTTGCAGTAATGTGCTGGCCCAATCGACGACACCGAGCGCTACTCTCATTAGGTTTTCTAAGTAGTTTTTTCTTTCGGTTTTTCAGTTTTTGTTATTTTTCCAGTTGCTTTTACATATTCACAATTTTTACCAAAAAATAGAATTTCAAAATATTCCATGGTTTTGGAAAAATATACATGGGTTTCAAAAAGTGTATATCAATTTTATCAAATGTTCACTAATTCAAAATATGTTCACAAATTTTAAAACATAAAGATATTCACAAAGTTTAAAAACGTTTGTGTATTAGAGAAAAAGGTAAAAAGAAAAACCAGCAAATGATAAAGGAAAAGATGGAAACAAATAATATAGGAAAGAAATCTGAAAGGACGAACATCAAGAAAACCGTTGGAAAAAATATTGAACGGAAGAAAACTTGAAAAGAAGAAAAATGCGAATAAAGATTGGAAACATGGGCCGGCCGGTTAAATTGCCTTTCTTTCTGTGTGCTAGTCATGTAAACAGTTGCAGAACGCGGGAGTTATATTTAGGTGAGCAACTAACTGGATGTTACTCCTTGCGGGGATCTCCAGGAGTTACTTTTGGTGGCCTGGGGCACACCAAGTGGTGTGTCCAGCCGTCGCCACATGTCACGTGTTGGCCCCTTCTTTTGAATTTTGTTTTTCCATTTCTCTGTACATGCTTTCGGGTTTTACATGAGTATTTTCGGGGTTTTTTGGCTCTTCGGTTTTCGTCCAATTTTCCCTAGGTTTTAGTGAGAAAAATCGTGGATTTCTTTGGCATGAAAAAAAACTGTGCTTCCTCAAATGTGCTTCTCGGAAAGGGAAAAATATGTGCTTCCACGAGAAGCACATATTTGCTTCTCGTGTAGGCGCAGATTTGCTTCCGCGAGAAGCACGACTATGCTTCTTGAGAAAAAAAAGTGCTTCCCCAAGAAGTATAGGTTTATTTCTTGTGGAATCACAAATTTGCTTCTACGAGAAGCACAATAAAAAGATAAAAATATTTGCTTCCATGATAAGCACATATTTTCTTCTCATGAAGGCGCAAATTTGCTTCTGTTGTGCTTCTCAGGAAAAAAAACTGTGTATTTCCATGGGTAGCACAGATTCGCTTCTTGTGGAAGCTCAATTGTGCCTCTCAAAAAAGGGGGAAAGTCAAAAACAACAACCGTTCTTCTAGCTCCTGGTTTTTCGTTATTCGATTTATTCTTCGGTTGCCGGGTTTTTCACTTTTCGTTTTTACTCTTTTTGTTAAAAATAGGTTTTCGTTTTTTTTCTTTTTGTGAAAAGAAAAGTTTGTCGAAACCTATGAACGTGGGATCTAGTTTCAAAGATTTTGATGTGAGGAATCCAACGATGTAAACGGTTCAAGATTTGGACTCACGGTTTAAGATATAAAATGTTTTGAATAAACGAATCTACGAAAAAAGGTAAACTTTCAGGTTGCAACAAGTGATGCATATGCAGTGTGTGACTTGTCAGCGCGTGAGAAGGTGATGGTGATCTTTGCAGGGGATAACCCTTAGCTAGTTATTTCGTATATGTACGCGATTGCTTGATGGGTGTTGGTTCCTAAGAAGTGATTTTAGGAAGCTTTTATGATCTGTTTGTACCAGTTTTAGAAGTATCTATGTGTTTTGTTTTCTGTGCTTTTGACCGGTTTCTTCGCTTTTTTTTTCTTTTCCTCAACGCTATTTTACTTTTTTCAATACACATTGTCCATTTTTCGCATACATGTGGAACTTTTTTTGACACAAGTTGATACTTTTCATAAACATGACGTACAATTTTTCAAATACATGTTCTATTTTTTTGAATACATGTTAAATATTTTTAAATACACATTGAACATCTTTTAGCGGTACACAATATTTTTTAGCTACACAAACATTTGTTTACATTTTAAAGTGTCACGAACATATAATGAAATGCCTGAACATTTTTTTAGATGTCATGAACATTTTTTGAATGCTACAGAAGTTTTTTAGATCTCATGAACACTGTTTTATGTCACGAACATTGTTTTGAAACACGTGAACATTTTATAAATGTCACAAGCATTTTTTCTAAATAGTGCAACATTTTTTAACAGTTGGACGGACAAATTTTTTAGACAACATTAACATTTTCTAAATGCGCAATGAACACTATTTATAATTTAAGTAACATAATGTTTGAATATATATTTAGAATATTTTTAAAGTTGACTAAAAATAGTATTTTCAAAATATAAAAATAATCCAAAAATTTGGAAGAGAAATGCAGTGACACACGTTAAGCGAGGTACATCCGCGCCCGTTGCAAAGAGGGGCGAATAAGGATTTGCCAAGAACCGGCTAGTATCCAGGTTAGGTAGAAGTAAATATTCTGTTGAGATTTGTAATGATCGCGGTGGGGCCTTGATTGATTTGTGGTCGGGCCATGATTGATTAGTTGCCAGACTGTACTTGTACCAAACCCATCTATAGAAACAAGATCAGGATCGGCCATACTTGAAGAACTGCTTGATACTTCTTCTTTTTTGACAATCTGCTTGATACGTACTTCTGCTGATCAGTACCCAAATCTGCGGCTGGTGGGTGTAGCCGAGGTGATTGCGACCGCCTGTTGGTATTTATGGTGGGTTCGCAGGCAGGCAACTTATGGCGAAAGCTTTCCGCCCATCACAAATTGGAAGATGTCCATTATAGCAATGTGCAATTTTTTTGTAAAAGCAAATCAGTATCACATCGTGAGGGAGGTCACACGGTGGTCCAAACCTATGAGTAATATGTTGAAATTAAATGTTGATGGGTCATATCATGGAGACGAAGGAGAGGGAGCTACAGCCTACAGGGGCGATCATCGGGGATGGAAATGGAGATTTCATTGCCGTTCCTGTTCTTTCATCACTTGTACATTAGACCCTACCACTATGTAAGCTCTTGCTATGAAGCATTGTCTTATTTTCACTACAGCGCTCGGTATATACATCAGATCATCACAGATTTTGACTCTTTGCAAGTTGTTAATGCATGCACAGGAACAAACTCATGGTAGGCAGAAGCTGCGGCAATTTACGTGGATCGTATGGATCTTATTGTGGAAATTGGGAACGTCCATTTTAAGCATTGTTTATGCGAAGCAAATTGTACTGCTCATGAGATTGCTAGATTTAGTTTTGAGTGTAAGGTTTCTTGTAATTGGGTCAATGAACCCCCTGATATCCTTATCTCTATCATAAACGATGTAAGTGTTATTTGAGATCAATAAAGTAAGCCATGATGACATTCCTAAAAAAGGGTTAAGAAATCTATACAAATAAGAGAAGAAATCCTGCGGGCTAATCATGACAAAAATAGTTTTCAAACTCAGACATAGCCCTCGGCCCCGTGCTGAACATGAGCTCAGTTTTTGCTGATTGTGTCTTGATTTGGCCACGGGCATTATTTTATTTTATTTTGAGGAAAATACTTCCAATCTATTTATCAAGAATCATGACAGTACAAAGAACATCAGAAGTAAAATAAGTTACATCCATGCTAGACCACCTTACGACGACTACAAATACTGGAGCAAGGTGAAAGCGCGTCGCCATCATCAGCCTACCCTCATCAGAGCCAGACAAACCTTGTTGTACTAGACAGTTGAAAAGTCATTGTGTTAAGGCTCCAACAGACCAACACACCCAAACAAGAACCGTCATCGATGGAGAGAAGCGTAGATCGAAGAGACCTATACACACTCAAACGTAGACCGGATTGGCCACTGGCATTGGAAGCACCATGTATTCAGCAATTTCCTTCGCAATGCCTAGCTAGAGCAACTGTTCCTTGGGAAGTAGCAATCCCTATGTGCACTGTTCTAAATAAGGAATCTCCCGCATGCTAGTCCTTGAGGGCATGTGCACTAAAACTTTTCGACTGTCATCGGCAAGGTCAGGCCAGTTCTGGTAGGAGAGCAGCGACAACAGCGCGTCGGCGGCTCTTTCTGATGGTAGTATTTGTCGTTTGATGGTCTAAATATCTTAGTGTAATTTTTTATATTTTAGATTTGAATATTTTTTTTTTCAAAAAAGGAATCTCTCAAATGCTTCTACAACGTCATGCACCTTTTCTTTCGGCAGTGCACGCAAGGAGGCGCATGAACACGATTCTACCTAAGTAGTGTACCACCAAATCAGAATATAATCATACACGATGATGGTGTCACCATTTGCATGGAATAAGGTCTCCTGCCTCGCCTCATTCTGATGATGTTTCTTCGTATCGCCGGGAAGCGTGTAGAGGATGGGGTATCTTAAGATCTGGTTCTTCGGGCCTGGTTTTTTTTTTTCCTAAATTTTTGTCTCGGTTGCGCTGTCCTCCGGAGCAAACAACATGGTTGTGCCTCTTGGTTCTCCGGTTCTAGTTCTGACCGGCAAAGGTTGGCCAGCCTCGGCTTTGTCGGGTAGTATGTCAGATTTGTGTTCTTCAACTCCACCTTGTTGGAACTTGGGCGTTCTAGAGGCTCTCTCCGATATTTTCTTCTCTGGAACCGCGATTTACTATGCAAATTGCGGCCGTTGATATCTTCCTGTCTACATCATTGACTTACCAACCGCGTCCAAAAGGAACAAAAAATCTGATTTTCTGACCTTGACCAATGTTTTTTTTTTTTGCGGGGTGACCTTGACCAATGTTAACACATATGCATTGTTCTGTTGTTGAAACTGTTTTTCGGAGCTCGACTCTAGAGGCGAGAATCTCATTCCACTTTGGATCGACAACATCGGCGCACGAGCTCCTCAACTTTCAAGATGTTGGATCACCGACATCGAGTAAGCATGTGGGACGAGTTGACAGACACAACACAAGCACCATTTGAGGCTAGATCGGTTCGATAGATCGAAAGCGGCGGTGGCAGAGCGTGCGGGTAGCAGAGTCTCGACGAGATGGGTCGATCGAGTCGATCTCGATCTGTTCGGCACAGGCTGCGCTGCAACGCAGGCGCAACGGCCCACGTCAGGCGTGGCCTGCACGGCTGCAGGGGCCGAGGCCCAGGTAAGGCTGGTTGGCAGGCTGAGGCGCGCGCGGGATCGCGGATCGTGGAGACTGGAGCGTACAGAACCGAAGGAAGCCATGCAGCGAGGAATTGTTGAGAAAAAAAAAAGAGGTTTGGAGCAAGCCCAGGGAAGGCATGTGGTGCAGCGAGGCTTGTTTGTACGAGTGTGGTGTGTGCTTGTTTGTACCAGGTGCAGATGCATGATACGTGGAGCAATGGAGCTGCCAAGATGCTTAGGACAAGTTCTAATAAAAAGGTTCTACGCGTACATTTAAGTACTAGTAAAAGGAGACAAGAGAAATTCTGCAGAAGGTATCTATCGGGGTCAAGTTTGCGGTGATGGTTTTTTCTGATGGGTCAAGTTTGCGTTAAGTACTTGGGGTGTGTACGACAAGGACGAAGACATGCGCATAAGGCTCCGAGGAGCTGGGGTGCGTGTGACAGGATCATGCAAACATAGGGCGTCAAGTAATGCACGGAGAAGTGCGGGGTAGACACGATGCAGGGTGAAGCATGATTGCAGTCGGACGAGTTCGGCTGGGGTCAGGCATATAACGCGGACGGCCTGGACAGTCTGGCGGATCGACGTGGATGTCAGTCAAAGCAGAAGACAGCGGTGATTTCAGCGACGACGACATAGGAGTGTGATGCTGATGGTGGCCGACTTCTAGGGCGCGGAAACACGTGGTGCAGGCCTGAGGGCTTGTGCGGCTTCGACATGACTATGGTGCAGGGTTGATTCAAGCAGTGTACACATGAGAGCTTGAAGTCGACAGGGCGCGGGGTAGCATAGCGCAGCTACATGGGGTCATGTTGAAGGTGGAGCTGGAGTCTGATGGACGACTTCACTCTGTGCTGATGGAGGGACTACAGCGTAAGAATTCGGAGAGTCGAAGCCTATTTCAGTGGAAAAGCGAGAGACACGTGGATCGGACAGGGGCCCAGTGGTCTGATGGAGACGTGATACTCGGCATCGGTCGGTGATGATCGGTGGTTCTCTGCAGTGGGGGTTGAGGCAGTGTGGGCTAGCTACCCGGGAGACTCAACTAGGACAGCGGAGGCTCGACGAGGTGATAGCGGCAAGGCGTGCGGTAAGCACGGGACACAGCTACAAGCCAAGGCACTGGTGGTCAGACATGTTTTTAGACAAATTGTGCAGGGGGTGCTGATGTAGTGTTGACGAGTATCGGATTCAAGTTGGTGACGGGGTCTATCGATGCCGGAAGATGGACAGGAGTTGACCATGAAAAATCTGAGAAAGTGGCAGAAAGTCTAAAATTGTCAAAAGCTAAGAGAGTACAGGGTCATATATTATGTGGTGTCCGGTGCACATAGCAAAGTGCGGATGAAAAATACAGAAGGAGGCGGACTGCTATAGTTGTAGGACATGTCAGAGACTATCCGGGAAAAGGGTGAGACAACTGTGAATTTGACTCAGGGTGACACAAGGCGACGGTGAAATTCCTTCAAGTTTCAGACAGACGGTCATGAAAGAGCGGTGATGTTGAGTTCAGGAAACTCTTATATGTGACACCCAATATGCAAGTTGTTCATTTTCACGCACATTAATGATCTGTGTGTGATGGCGTTGAGCGGATACTTCGAAAGTTGGGAGCACAAAGTAGAGTAATGAGGAACTTAATTTTTGCTCGAGTGTTGACTGTGTAGAAGACGAGAAGGGACTACAGTTGCAGGTGGAGTCACATGAAGTCTGGGAGTAGCAGCGGTGCTCATGGAGTATCTCAAGTCCAATGTACATGGAGGTTCGACGCACGGACGAATTCAAGGTGGTGGAGAATATTCGCCAAGGTGGAGTTTGTTAGAGTTGTGTCGAATATTATTGTACAAGTTAGGTCACAGTTGGACTTGGAGTTGTACGGTGTGTAAACAGGATATGGAGTCCTGTCTACACACTACGACTCCAAGTCCAACTATAACCTAACTTGTACAATAATATTCGACACAACTCTAACAATACTGAAAAATTGCAAGAAAGCCATCGCGCCAAAAGACGTGGGAGGGAAGGTGATAATTGTTGACATGGTGGTTGGTGCAGGGTCACGGGACCAGAAGCACAAAGAGACGCAAGTCATGTTCAACCTTTTCATCATGTTCGTCAATGGTATCGAGCGAGATGAGCGGGAGTGGAAGAAGATCATCTTTGAGGCGGGATTTAGCGACTACAAAATCACGCCCCTGGGTGAGAGATTGATCATCGAGGTTTACCCGCGAACATTTGGTTTTGATTGGTCAAGTACGTTTTTTTGGAGTGCTAGACTCCTAGTAGGTGTGGTCTCTGTTGGGGAACGCAGTAATTTCAAAAAAATTCCTACGTACACGCAAGATCATTGTGATACATATCAACGAGAGGGGAGAGTGTTGTCCACGTACCCTCGTAGACCGTAAGCGGAAGCGTTATGACAACACGGTTGATGTAGTCGTACGTCTTCACAATCCGACCGATCCTAGTACCGAAAGTACGGCACCTCCGCGACCTGCACACGTTCAGCTCGGTGACGTCCCACGAACTCTCGATCCAGCTGAGTGTCGAGGGAGAGCTTCGTCAGCACAACAGCGTGATGACGGTGATGATGAAGCTACCGGCGCAGGACTTCGTCTAAGCACTGCAACGATATGACCGAGGTGGATTATGGTGGAGGGGGGCACCGCACACGGCTAAGAGATCAATGATCAACTTGCGTGTCTATCGGGTGCCCCCTCCCCGTATATAAAGGAGTGGAGGAGGGGGAGGGGCCGGCCCTCCTAGGCGCGCCCCAAGGGGAGTCCTACTCCCACGGGGAGTAGGACTCCAACCCTTCCATGAGTAGGAGTAGGAGAGAGGGAAAGAGGAGAGAGGGGGAAGGAAAGGGGGCCGCCCCCCTCCTTGTCCAATTCGGACTAGAGGGGTAGGGGCGCGCAGCCTGCCCTGGCCGCCCCTCCTCTTCTCCACTAAGGCCCAATAGGCCCATTACACTCCCCGGGGGGTTCCGGTAACCCCCCGGTACTCCGGTATTTGTCCGAACTTGCCCGGAACCTTTCCGAAGTCCAAACATAGTCATCCAATATATCGATCTCTATGTCTCGACCATTTCGAGACTCCTCGTCATGTCTGTGATCATATCCGGGACTCCGAACTACCTTTGGTACATCAAAACACATAAACTCATAATACCGATCGTCACCGAACATTAAGCGTGCGGACCCTACGGGTTCGAGAACTATGTAGACATGACCGAGACACGTCTCCGGTCAATAACCAATAGCGGAACCTGGATGCTCATATTGGATCCTGCATATTCTACGAAGATCTTTATCGGTCAAACCGCATAACAACATACGTTGTTCCCTTTGTCATCGGTATGTTACTTGCCCGAGATTCGATCGTCGGTATCTCAATACCTAGTTCAATCTCGTTACCGGCAAGTCTCTTTACTCGTTCCGTAATGCATCATGCCGCAACTAACTCATTAGTCACATTGCTTGCAAGGCTCATAGTGATGTGCATTACCGAGAGGGCCCAGAGATACCTCTCCGACAATCGGAGTGACAAATCCTAATCTCGATCTATGCCAACTCAACAAGTACCATCGGAGCCACCTGTAGAGCACCTTTATAATCACCCAGTTATGTTGTGACGTTTGGTAGCACACAAAGTGTTCCTCCGGTATTCGGGAGTTGCATAATCTCATAGTCATAGGAACATGTATAAGTCATGAAGAAAGCAATGGCAATATACTAAACGATCAAGTGCTAAGCTAACGGAATGGGTCAAGTCAATCACATCATTCTCTAATGACGTGATCCCGTTGATCAAATGACAACTCATGTCTATGGCTAGGAAACTTAACCATCTTTGATCCAACGAGCTAGTCAAGTAGAGGCATACTAGTGACACTCTGTTTGTCTATGTATTCACACATGTACTAAGTTTCCGGTTAATACAATTCTAGCATGAACAATAAACATTTATCATGATATAAGGAAATATAAATAACAACTTTATTATTGCCTCTAGGGCATATTTCCTTCAGTCTCCCACGTGCACTAAAGTCAATAATTTAGTTCACATCGTTATGTGATTTAACACCAATAGTTCACATCTTCATGTGACCAACACCCAAAGGGTTTACTAGAGTCAATAATCTAGTTCACATCGCTATGTGATTAACACCCAAAGAGTACTAAGGTGTGATCATGTTTTGCTTGTGAGAGAAGTTTTAGTCAACGGTTCTGCAACATTCAGATCCGTATGTATTTTGCAAATTTCTATGTCTACAATGCTCTGCACGGAGCTACTTTAGCTAATTGCTCCCACTTTCAATATGTATCCGGATGTGAACTTAGAGTCATCCAGATTTGTGTCAAAGCTTGCATCGACGTAACTCTTTACGACGAACTCTTTATTACCTCCATAACCGAGAAATATTTCCTTAGTCCCCTAAGGATAATTTTGACCGCTGTCCAGTGATCTACTCCTAGATCAAAATTGTACTCCCTTGCCAAACTCAGGGCAGGTATACAATAGGTCTGGTACACAACATGGCATACTTTATAGAACCTATGGCTGAGGCATAGGGAATGACTTTCATTCTCTCTCTATCTTCTGCCGTGGTCGGGCTTTGAGTCTTACTCAACTTCACACCTTGCAACACAGGCAAGAACTCTTTCTTTGACTGTTCCATTTTGAACTACTTCAAAAACTTGTCAAGGTATGTACTCATTGAAAAAACTTATCAAGCGTCTTGATCTATCTCTATAGATCTTGATGCTCAATATGTAAGCAGCTTCACCGAGGTCTTTCTTTGAAAACCTCCTTTCAAACACTCCTTTATGTTTTCCAGAAAATTCTACATCATTTCCGATCGACAATATGTCATTCACATATACTTATCAGAAAGGCTGTAGTGCTCCCACTCACTTTCTTGTAAATACAGGCTTCACCGCAAGTCCGTATAAAACTATATGCTTTGATCAACTTATCAAAGTGTATATTCCAACTCCGAGATGCTTGCACCAGTCCATAGATGGATCGCTGGAGCTTGCACATTTTGTTAGCACCTTTAGGATCGACAAAACCTTCTGGTTGCATCATATACAACTTTCTTTAATAAATCCATTAAGGAATGCAGTTTTGACATCCATTTGCCAGATTTCATAAAATGCGGCAATTGCTAACATGATTCGGAAAGATTTTAAGCATCGATACGAGTGAGAAAATCTCATCGTAGTCAACACCTTGAACTTGTCGAAAACCTTTTGCGACAATTCGAGCTTTGTAGATAGTAACACTACTATCAGTGTTTGTCTTTCTCTTGAAGATCCATTTATTCTCAATGGCTTGCCGATCATCGGGCAAGTCTACCAAAGTCCACACTTTGTTTCATACATGGATCATATCTCAGATTTCATGGCCTCAAGCCATTTATCGGAATCTGGGTTCATCATCGCTTCCTCATAGTTCGTAGGTTCGTCATGGTCAAGTAAGATGACCTCCAGAACAGGATTATTGTACCACTCTAGTGCGGACCTTACTCTGGTTGACCTACGAGGTTCGGTAGTAACTTGATCTGAAGTTTTATGATCATCATCATTAGCTTCCTCACTAATTGGTGTAGGAATCACTCGAACTGATTTTTGTGATGAACTACTTTCCAATTCGGGAGCAGGTACATTTACCTCATCAAGTTATACTTTCCTCCCACTCACTTCTTTCGAGAGAAACTCCTTCTCTAGAAAGGATCCATTCTTAGCAGCCTTCGGATCTGTGATAGAAGGTGTACCCAACAATTTCTTTTTGGGTATCCTATGAAGACGCACTTCTCCGATTTGGGTTCGAGCTTATCAGGTTGAAAATTTTTCACATAACTATCATAACCGCAAACTTTAAGAAATGACAGCTTAGGTTTCTTGCCAAACCAGAGTTCATACGGTGTCATCTCAACGGATTTAGATGGTGCCCTATTTAACGTGAATGCAGCTGTCTGTAATGCATAACCCCAAAACGATAGTGGTAAATCGGTAAGAGACATCATAGACCGCACCATATCTAATAAAGTACGGTTACGATGTTCGGACACACCATTACGCTGTGGTGTTCCAGGTGGCATGAGTTTGTGAAACTATTCCACATTGTTTTAATTGAAGCCCAAACTCGTAACTCAAATATTCGCCTCTGCGATCAGATCGTAGAAACTTTATTTTCTTGTTACGATGATTCTCCACTTCACTCTGAAATTCTTTGAACTTTTCAAATGTTTCAGACTTGTGTTTCATTAAAGAGATATACCCATATCTGCTCAAATCATCTTGTGAAGGTTAGAAAATAATGATACCCGCCGCGGGCCTTAACACTCATCGGACAGCATACATCACTATGTATTATTTCCAATAAGTTAGTTGCTCGCTTCATTGTTCCAGAAAACGGAGTCTTGGTCATCTTGCCAATGAGGCATGGTTCGCAAGCATCAAGTGATTCCAAAAGCCCATCAGCATGGAGTTTCTTCATGCGCTTTACACCAATACGACCTAAACGGCAGTGCCACAAATAAGTTGTACTATCATTATTAACTTTGCATCTTTTGGCTTCAATATTTATGAATATGTGTATCACTACGATCGAGATTCAATAAACCATTTATATTAAGTGTATGACCATAGAAGGTTTTATTCATGTAAATAGAACAACAATTATTCTTTGACTTAAATGAATAACCGTATTGCAATAAACATGATCCAGTCATATTCATGCTCAACACAAACACCAAATAACATTTATTTTAGGTTCAACACTAATCCCGATGGTAAAGGGAGTGTGCGATGGTGATCTTATCAACCTTGGAATCACTTCCAACACACATCATCACCTCGCCCTTAACTAGTCTCTGTTTATTTTGCAACTCCCGTTTCGAGTTACTACTCTTAGCAACTAAACCAGTATCAAATACCGAGGGGTTGCTATAAACACTAGTAAAGTACACATCAATAACATGTATATCAAATATACTTTTGTTCACTTTGCCTTCCTTCTTATCCGCCAATTATTTGGGGTAGTTCCGCTTCCAGTGACTATTCCCTTTCGCAGTAGAAGCACTCAGTTTCAGGCTTAGGTCTTTAGCTTTGGGCTTCTTCACGGGAGTGACAACTTGCTTGCCATTCTTTTTTAAGTTCCCTTTTGTAGCGACCCGACCTCAGACGGTCAAGTCTCTGTGCTTAAGTGTCATCCTTGTATCGGTAATGCTGACACACACAGTACTCGGAGGATTTATAACAGAGTAGCAATCACACACTTATTACATCGATAGTCTCCAAAGAGAACTTATTACAATAAATATGGCTTAAGGCCATCTAAATAAGATAACAGCGGAAGGCTTGGAAGATAAAGTGAGTCCATCAACTCCAACGGCATAGCTGAGTGCATGACAACGGCCTAGCGAACCTTACTCTTCGTCTGAAAAGTCTGCAACATGATATGTTGCAGCCCGAAAACGGGTCAGCACATGGAATATGCTGGCATAGTAACACAATAGAGCAATGAACAGAATAAATGCTATCACTACATGCATATATGGCTGGTGGAGGCTCTATGGTTAATATGTTTCTGCGAAAAGCCATTTTTTCCCTACAACAAAGGAATATATTTTATTTAACTATCATGGTAGTTGAACAACATTGAGAAGGTTCCTCCAACTCAATCCCAATTAAAAGTAATTATCAACCCAACAAAATTAAATTAGAGTGATGAGATCCATATGATAATCCCAGAACCAGATACTCAAGATGTCCATAACCGGGGACACGGCTAACCATGATTAGTTTGTACACTCTGTAGAGGTTTGCGCACTTTTCCCCACAAGACTCGATCTCCTCCGTTGGATTTCTCGCACTACATGGTGTTTGAGAAACGGATGACCGAGGCACGGTCTTTCAGAAGCACTAACTCTTTACTCTGGGTGGACAGTTACACCTAGTTTCCCTCTACATCTGCTAGCCCACCACTGAAAGAGGTCATGCAACATACTCAACTATGCTAGAGCCCATAATAGCTTGTGGCTGCACACGAAAGTTTCTAGCATGAATAATCTTATCATCCCTTTGAGCCTGGGTGGCGGGCCGTAGGATGATCACATGGGTACTCCGGGATATCCTAGGACAACACTGGATTCTCCAGGTGCCCAAACCAACAATCCACCCAGATGTGTATTAAAGTTGCCACCTTAAGTTGAACCATTAATTAACAATCTCACATCTGTCATTGATTCACTCACCCAAACCACGTCTACGAGCATAGCATAGCAATATAAGCATAACGTAGAAGTAACTCCCAAGGGTTTGGTAATAAACATGGCAATAGGTTCTACCTCATCAACTACTTCCCAATACCCACAAGTTAATCACATCCTAATCATGCAATGTTTGAGGATTGATACTAATGCATAAAAACTGGGTATGAAAAGAGTATGATCAATGTGTTACTTGCCTTGCTGACGATCCGCAAAACCTAGTGACTCGTAGTAGCACGCTTCGCACTCCGGAAATTCTATCACAAACAAACAATAGCATACATAAGCACTCAAGTGAAGATGCACGGGTAAACCTCAAATAAGAAGATCGAATCTGAAAACTCAACTAAAGAGATTCGATTTGCAAAAAGAATCAAATCAAACGGAGCAACGAAACTCAAACTACGAAAAAAACAAGATCCGTTTACTAATCTGGACTAAAGTCAAATTTTATAGTACCAAAATCTTGTTCAAGTTGGTTAAACAGAAAGAGGCCTTCGAGACGAAGATCTAGATGCTTGTTTCAAATGATTTGGGTAAACGAGCGAAAAGTTATACTAGAACGAAGATCAGGGCAAAAATCGCGATCGAAAATAATCGCGGAAAACCCTGGAAAAAGAAAAACTGACGAACAGGATAACGACCGAACGTTCGCTGCCTGCGGCTAACGGACGAACATCGTTCATTAAAGCGAACGTATGGATGAACGTCCGCTATTTAACCGAACCAAGAAAAACCAAAACAAAACCGATCTAGAAAAAACGAACTAGGGTTTCTTAAAAAAACGAACGGTTTTCTCGCGAAAACCGGCGGCGGCGGCTATACCTCTGGCGGGATCGGGTCCGGCGGTGGGGCGGCGATGGCGGACGTCGAAGCAGTGGCGAGGCGCGGCGCGGCGAAGCGGCGGCGGCGGCGGCGTGGCGTGAATCGAGGCGGGCGGCGGCGGCTAGGGTTCGAGGCGGGGCACTGGGGTGGGCTGAGGAGCCGGCTCGGGCGGGCTTTAAAGCGGCCCCGGGCGCAGTGTCCTAGCCGGACACGGCCCGGTAGGTCGGTTACTTTTTTTAATAAAACCTGAGGCGGAAAAACAATTAAAAGAAATACTAAACAAACTCCAAACATCCTGAAATAAATTTTTACGGTCCTCTAATAATATTGCGGACAAAGTGAACATTTATTTGGGCCTCTAATACAATTTTGAAAAACGCATATTTTTCCCTAATTCAAATACAATTACAATAAAATCCAAATAAAAATTCTTATTTGATTTTAAATTTTTTCCTCCAATATTTCATTTATTTTGGAGAAGTCATATTATCTCCTCTCATATATTTTAATATGAAATATTTTCGGAGAGAAAAATAATAAGAATCAAAGTGATCCTTGTTTCGATATTTGATAAAATTTAAATATGAAAAACGTGAAATCCCCAACTCTGTCCGTGGGGCCTTGAGTTGCTTAGAATTTCGAGGATCGCAAAACTGAAATGCAATAAAAATATGATATGCATGGACGACCTATGTATAAAATTCTAAATTGAAAATTTGGGATGTTACACCTTTCTTTCCCTTGCCCTTTTACTTGAAACTAGTGGTCTTGTCAACCATCAG
The DNA here is from genome assembly GCF_018294505.1 of Triticum aestivum. NCBI lineage: Eukaryota > Viridiplantae > Streptophyta > Magnoliopsida > Poales > Poaceae > Triticum > Triticum aestivum. The sequence continues at coordinate 429,576,295 of NC_057796.1, read as the reverse complement.
CACTTGATGCTTTTTCTTGATTTTTACCTTCGCCGGTTTCAGCATCGCGAAGAGCTTGGGAATCGTTTCCATTATCCCTGCATATTATAGTTCATCATGAAGTTCTATTAACTTGGTGATAGCGACTACAGAATTCTGTCAATCACTATTTTATCTGGAAGATTAACTCCCACTTGATTCAAGTGATTGTAGTACCCAGACAATGTGAGCACATGCTCACTGGTTGAGCTATTCTCCTCCATCTTGTAGTCAAAGTACTGTCAGAGGTCTCATACCTCTCGACACGGGCATGAGTATGAGATACCAATTTCAACTCTTGGAACATCTTATATGCTTCGTGGCGTTCAAAATATTTTTGAAGTCCCGGTTCTAAGCCGTAAAGGATGGTGCACTAAACTATCAAGTAGTCATCATACCGAGCTTGTCAAATGTTCATAACATCTGCATCTGCTCCTGCAATAAGTCCGTCATCTAGCAGTGCATCAAGGACATAATTCTTCTATGCAGCAATGAGGATAATCCTCAGATCACGGACCTAGTTCACATCATTGCTACTATCATCTTTCAACATAGTTTTTCTCTAGGAACATATAAAAAATAAACGGAGAGCTACATCGCGATCTATTGATCTACAACATAGTTATGCAAATACTACCAGGACTAAGTTCATGATAAATGAAAGTTCAATTAATCATATTACTTAAGAATTCCCACTTAGATAGACATCCCTCTAATCATCTAAGTGATCACGTGATCCAAATCAACTAAGCCATGTCCGATCATCACGTGAGATGGAGTAGTTTTCAATGGTGAACATCACTATGTTGATCATATCTACTATATGATTCACGTTCGACCTTTCGGTCTCCAATGTTCCGAGGCCATATCTGCATATGCTAGGCTCGTCAAGTTTAACCCGAGTATTCTGCGTGTGCAAAACTGGCATGCACCCGTTGTATGTGAACGTAGAGCTTATCACACCCGATCATCACGTGGTGTCTCAGCACGAAGAACTGTCGCAACAATGCATACTCAGGGATAACACTTATACCTTGAAACTTTAGTAAGGGATCATCTTATAAAGCTACCGCTGAACTAAGCAATATAAGATGTATAAAAGATAAACATCACATGCAATCAAAATATGTGACATGATATGGCCATCATCATCTTGTGCCTTTGATCTCCATCTCCAAAGTACTGTCATGATCTTCATCGTCACCGGCATGACACTATGATCTCCATCATCTTGATCTCTATCAATGTGTCGTCACATGGTCGTCGCGCCAACTATTGCTTTTGCAACTATTGCTATCACATAGCGATAAAGTAAAGCAATTATATGGTGCTTGCATCATATGCAATAAAGAGACAACCATAAGGCTCCTACCAGTTGCTGATAACTTTAGCAAAACATGATCATCTCATACAACAATTTATATCTCATCACGTCATGACCATATCACATCACAACATGCTCTGCAAAAACAAGTTAGACGTCCTCTACTTTGTTGTTGCAAGTTTTACGTGGCTGCTACGGGCTTAGCAAGAACCGTTCTTACCTACGCATCAAAACCACAATGATTTTTCGTCAAGTATGTGATGTTTTAACCTTCAACATGGACCGGGCGTAGCCACACTCGATTCAACTAAAGTTGGAGAAACTGACACCCGCCGGCCACCTGTGTGCGAAGCACGTCGGTAGAACCAGTCTCGCGTAAGCGTACGCGTAATGTCGGTCCGGGCCGCTTCATCCAACAATACCGCCGAATCAAAGTATGACATGCTGGTAAGCAGTATGACTATTATCGCCCACAACTCTTTGTGTTCTACTCGTGCATATAACATCTACGCATAGACCTGGCTCGGATGCCACTGTTGGGGAACACAGTAATTTCAAAAAAAATCCTACGTACACGCAAGATCATGGTGATGCATAGCAACGAGAGGGGAGAGTGTAGTCCACGTACCCTCGTAGACCGTAAGCGGAAGCGTTATGACAACACGGAGTCGTACGTCTTCACGATCCGACCGATCCTAGTACCGAAAGTATGGCACCTCCGCGATCTGCACACGTTCAGCTCGGTGACGTCCCACGAACTCTCGATCCAGCTGAGTGTCGAGGGAGAGCTTCATCGGCACGACGGCATGATGACGGTGATGATGAAGCTACCGGCGCAGGGCTTCGCCTAAGCACTGCAACGATATGACCGAGGTGGATTATGGTGGAGGGGCACCGCACACAGCTAAGAGATCAATGATCAACTTGTGTGTCTATGGGGTGCCCCCCTCCCCCGTATATAAAGGAGTGGAGGAGGGGGAGGGGCCGGCCCTCCTAGGCGCGCCCCAAGGGGAGTCCCTTTACTCGTTGTTCCCTTTGTCATCGGTATGTTACTTGTCCGAGTTTCGATCGTCGGTATCTCAATACCTAGTTCAATCTCGTTACCGGCAAGTCTCTTTACTCGTTCCGTAATGCATCATCGCGCAACTAACTCATTAGTCACATTGCTTGCAAGGCTTATAGTGATGTGCATTACCGAGAGGGCCCAGAGATACCTCTCCGACAATCGGAGTGACAAATCCTAATCTCGATCTATGCCAACTCAACAAGTACCATCGGAGACACCTATAGAGCACCTTTATAATCACCCAGTTACGTTGTGACATTTGGTAGCACACAAAGTGTTCCTCCGGTATTCGGGAGATGCATAATCTCATAGTCATACACTACAGGAATCAGCTATTTTGCCGTCTTCCACGGCGGACGGCAAAGGCATGAACGGCGGACGGCAAAGGCCTTTGCCGTCAGCCGCGGACGGCAAAAGGCTCCGGCAAAGTAGGCTACAGTAAAGAGCTACTTTGCCGTCTGCTTCCGGGCGGCTGACGACAAAGGGCCTTCGCCGTCTGCAGCGGACGGCAAAGAGAGCAGACGGCAATAATTGCGCTGGCAGTCCGTTAAGTGGCTAACGGCAGGCCTTTGCCGTCCGCCGCTGACGGCAAACTTTCTAGTGTCTTTGCCGTCTGCCACTGTAGGCAAACTTTTTCCACGTAATTCATCAAACTTTTTCCACGCAACACCATCCGATGTGTGTATGATCATCAGATTCCCATCTGCATCTAGTTCGGTTCTTTTGCCCGTTTTGTGCCATGTCATCTGTCTGGCCGTCTCTTCGACCATGAAAAAACGTTGAAGTCTTGGTACGATTGGCATATACCGAAGAACACTAACGGGGATTTTGGTCTGTGTCTTCTCACCCATACCGTTGTCTACCACAACATACCTGGAAGACTTGCAAATGGGACAATAGTTCAAGTCCGCATAGTCAAGCCTAAACAAGACACATCCTTTCTCACAGGCATGTATCTTCTCATAGGGCATCTTCAGTGCACGGAGGATTTTGTCCGACTGGTATAGGTTTGCAGGCATTACATGGCCTTTGGGTAGAAAGCGTCCAAATACTGTCATCATTGCATCGTAGCATTCTCTGCCCAAGTTGAACTGAGCCTTCAGAGCCATTACTTGTGAGATGGCATCCAACTGACAAAGCTCAGTGTGCTCATGGAGCGGACGTTTTGAAGACTCCAACATTTCATTGAAGGCCTTTGCAGATTCCTCCATCTCCTCGTCCGAATCCCGAGCATCATCGAAGTCTTGCACCATGTTTTCCATCCCGGTACCATGCTCGTCGGTGCGACGACGATCCACCTCAGCTCGGTCACGTTGGGCAGACTCACCATGAAATGTCCACATCGTATAATCGGGCGTAAAACCACTCTTCTGCAGGTGTTTGCCCATTTCAGCCTCTGTCCTCTTTTCCCAATTGCCGCACCGTAAACAGGGGCACCAGGTTTTCCTCTGGCCATTTGCAAATGCGGCTTGCACAAACCCCTTGGTTTTTGTGAACCATTCAGTGCTCCATTTGTTCTGACCAGTGTGACCGGTGTACATCCACGCACGATCACTCATCTTGACTTTCAGAGCTACTAGACACACAACAAATATATATATATATATATATATATAATTCACCATGTATATATTCATCAGTTGATCTACTTTGTCAATTTTATTACGTCCATGCAACCTACACTCTAATAGGTAATGATAGGTCCTAATCCCACCCGAGTATGTTTAGATTGGGTTCATTTTCCCATGCTATGCTCCGGATCCTACGCAAAATTTCGGCAGCACCTCCCCGCTGTTCTCCTGATACACGTCTCTGCAATAAACAGAGAGGATGTGTACCCGGAGAACAACAAGGGAGGCACTGACGAAACTTATGCGTCAGATCCGGAGCAAAGCATATGGGAAAACGAACCCAATCTAAACATACTCGGGCTGTCCATGGATAGCGTTGGACAATTCGAAAGAATCAAGGTTATAAATATGCAAATGCATGCATATTTATAACTATGACGCTTTCGAACGGGAGACACATATTGGTTACGCATACTGATGATTCAAGACACATATATAGCTAGCTATCAAGTTTCATCGGCACGAACACCGGAACAGAGCAAATAATTAACGGGGGAGGAGGACATGTCATTTGTGCTCACTCACGAACGAAGGGGCAGAGCTCGTCAAACGCACGGCGAGGTCGTCGACCACCAAACCTCGCAGCGATGAAACAACTGCACATTTAAATCTACCCGATCAACACAATTATATATGATGTTTTCATAACAAAATCGAAAAATATATGACCTAACTAATAATTCACAAATATATGACCCCATCGGCCTCTGCAAGGCCAAAGAACACCTTTTCGGGAGGTGTCGGGGGTCGGGGTGTCGTGTCGGTGTCGGGGTGCCGTGTCGGGGTCGGGGTGCTGTTTCGGGGTCGGGGGGTCGGGGTGTCGTGTCGGGGTCAGGGGGTTAGGGGGTCGGGTGTCGGGGTGGAGTCGGGGTCGGGTGTCGGGGTTGGGGGGTCAGGGGGTCGGGTGTCGGGGTGTCGTGTCGGGGTTGGGGTGTCGGGGTGTGGTGTCGGAGTCGGGGTGTCGGGGTCAGGGGGTCGGGTGTCGGGGTGTCGTGTCGGGGTCGGGGTGTCGTGTCGGGGTCGGGGTGTCGTGTCGGGGTCGGGGTGTCGGGGTGTGGTGTCGGAGTCGGGGTGTCGGGGTCAGGGGGTCAGGGGGTCGGGGTGTCGTGTCGGGGTCGGGGTGTCGTGTCGGTGTCGGGGTCGGGGTGTCGGGGTCAGGGGTCAGGGGGTCGGGGTGTCGGGGTCAAGGGGTCGGGGTGTTTCCTTCTATCCTTCTTCTTCTTTCTTTCTCTTCTTCTTCTTCTTGTTCTTTCCTTTCTTCTTCTTCTTCTTTCATCTTTTTTCTACTTCTTTACTTCTTTTCGTTTCTTCCTTTCTTCTTCTTCTACTTCTTCTACTTCTTTTCTTCTTCTTCTTTTTACATCTTTTTTGTACTTCTTTTCTTTTCTTCCTTTCTTCTTCTTCTACTTCTTTTCTTCTTTTTCTTTTTTCATCTTTTTCTACTTCTTCTCTTTTCTTCTTCTTCTACTTCTTCTACTACTTCTACTTCTTCTCATTCCTTTCTAACACTAACACTAACACAATCTAGCACTAACAAATAAACAGAAAAAAATGAAAAAACAGAAGAAAAAAAGAAGTAGTCCCTCACCGGAGCAATGGGACGGTCGGCGGGGGCGGGGGGGGGCGCCGGGCGGCGGGGGCGGTGCCGGGGGCGGCGCCGGGCGGTGGGGGCACGGCCGGGCGGCGGGGGTGGCGGCGGGTGGCGGGGCGACGGGGCGTCGGGGGCGGTGCCGGGGACGGCGCCGGGCGGCGGGTGGCGGGGCGACGGGGCGTCGGCGGGTGGGGTGGGGGCGGAGGGGTGGGGGGCGACGGGGCGGAGGGGGCGACGGGGCGGCGCCGGGCGGCAGGTGGCGGGGCAACGGGGCGGCGGCGGCGGCGGTGGGGTGGGATGTGGTGGCGGGGCGCGTCGGGGAGGAGAGAGGGAGAGAAGAGAGAGTAACGGGCGGGGGGGGGGTAGGGGCCGTTAGTTAGTCTCCTCTTTGCCGTCCGCCAATCTTTGCCGTCCGCCTTTATGTCTCTTTGCCATCTGCTAAGAGACGGCAAAGAGGTGGGGCGTTAAGTTTTTCTAAACGGGGGGGGGGGGGGGGGGGGGGGCCACCTCTCTCTTTGTCGTCTGCTGGCTGACGGCAAAGAGCCGGCAGATGGCAAAGACCTGTTTTGTCGTCTGCCATTTCTTTGCCGTCTGCTTTTGGGTAGCTGATGGCAAAGAGCTTCTTTGCCGTCAGCTAGCAGACGGCAAAGAGCTGGCAGATGGCAAATTAGCTGATTCCAGTAGTGATAGGAACATGTATAAGTCATGAAGAAAGCAATAGCAATATACTAAACGATCAAGTGCTAAGCTAACGGAATGGGTCAAGTCAATCACATCATTCTGTAATGATGTGATCCCGTTGATCAAATGACAACTCATGTCTATGGCTAGGAAACTTAACCATCTTTGATCCAACGAGCTAGTCAAGTAGAGGCATACTAGTAACACTTTGTTTGTCTATGTATTCACACATGTACTAAGTTTCCGGTTAATACAATTCTAGCATGAATAATAAACATTTATCATGATATAAGGAAATATAAATAACAACTTTATTATTGCCTCTAGGGCATATTTCCTTCGGTCTCCATATTAATTTGTACCTCTTGGTGTTGTGTTCCCGAAAGGAGTGTGTGCTTCTCGGTTAATAAACTATGCTATGATACCCTCATTGTGGGATGTCTAAATTGTTGCCTTCTCTTGAAATACTCAAGAATATAAGTAAAACTGAGCCTTTTGAGACAGAAAGTATGTGTTTACCTTGAGCTTGGCCTGCCCAATCAGTTTTCGGTAGCTCCGCCACTACTGCACGTGTGGCCATGAAGTTTCCTTCAACATGCTTCTTTTGATGCAAACTTTGTGTAGATCCTACCATGTGAGTCGGGCTGATAGTGGGAAAGGTGACATTATGGTATCGCATGCCCTCACCTCTTACTCATCGAGCTCACATCAGATCGCAGATGTCTCGGATGTGTTAAAGTGATTGAGGGGTCAAAATAACTAGTTCTAGTTTTTGGTAGAGCTTGATGGGATTATACACGAGGGCTCGTAATGAAATCGAGTCAATCTATACCAAGAAAATATTTATAAATAAGTATTGATCTTTGCACCACAATTGAGAAGTACACTACATCCATGAAATTCTAAAAACTATATATGAAGCTGAAAGGTATTGGATCTAACTTGCATAACACTTTGTTTCTTTCTCTGATTTCTTTTTTCACTTCTTTTATTTTATTTTATTTTATTCCTAAACACAATGACCAGATCTCAAAGCAACTATGAAGATGAAATTGATGCAAAGTAAACCAAAAAGGTAAGTAGATGAAAGAGCAAGCAAGAAATGCAAACAACAAGTTTCAACACCAAACAAAGGCTCGGGTTTTTTGTTTGGCCTTTGGCGCTCTAGGGCGGGGCGGAAAGTATAAAAAAACTAGATTTAGAGGGTTGGTAGAAAGATAAACAAGGACAACAAATCCTATCGTGTCAATGAATGCTCTGATGCCAAGATGTGATAGGCGTGAGCCTGATGGATGAGTTAATTCCATGTGTGGCCCGATCTTCACGTTGTAGGATCAAATCAGGGAGGGTAACTAGTTGTAATCAGTGGCAACCCGCCAAGGTTGGATGCGAAGAATGTGTTGGGTAAGGAGATCTAAAGCTACAAGAAATTCGACCGAATGTCTGTACAATCCCAAAACCACAAACAAGTACTACTAAACACAAAATAGTCAGAACCATATATCACGAGTTGTGGGAACCATAGGCTCATTCTAAGTAATATGGATGAACTCACAAGAGTGGCAGTGGTAAGGTACACTCAATACCTTGATTGGGGGGCGGGGGTATAACTAGGGATACCCCCACCCACCGGGGGTGAAAGCGGTAAAAAATTACTCGGCATTTGCATGGTTTCCTTGGGGGAGTAAGAAGCCAACTCGGAGTTATTGAAGAGCCTCCTGAATTCTCACAAGGCCTTTAACATCCTGACACCTTTCACCAAAGCGATCATTATGTTTGCTGAACCAACTTCAAATGATACAAGGTTTGTCGGGATGGAAAGCATAATTATGGAGCTTCTGGTGATCTGCCCCCATTGCCACATTTATCTTCCAAAATGTTGGTGAAACACCAAAAGAACATAGGCAATAACTGAAAGCATGTGATTCACTCAGAACTTGCTTCAATGACTTTGTTTCTTTGTGACCTTAGAGATTGTTGTCCTCCTTAAATGATGCACCTGATTCCATGTACGAGCATAAGTTGAAAGCATAGTAATGTCACTGATCTAATAATAGTGACCTAGATAGAGTTCATCTCAAAATGTGTTTGCTTGGTTCACCTTAGTAACTATTTCCAACTAATTTGTGCATCTAGCTGAAATGTGACGTTTGCGTAACCATGTGCATATAAAAAATGTGGATATGTGTCATAGCCCTCATGGTTGTCTGCCTCAGGCTGGAAAGGAGTGAGGTACAACAAACCCTATTAGGTAGAGTTGTAGAGTTACTTGGTTCTACCCATGTATAGGTTGCTTGGTCATTGTAGTTGCTTGCATGTGGGTGCCCTGGATTCATTATAAAATTGTCTTATTGGACATGGCAAAAACTCTAGATTTTAGGTTTTTTATTGTTCGAATTGAATGTGTTGAAGGCCTAAAACTATTCCTAGGTAGATAAAAATATGCAATCCATGTTTGATTAATCTTTTTCCTAGATTGTCCTTATTAGCTTGTTGGAGCTTGAGAGACTACCCCTACTTGACGTGAACTTCACTTGATAACCCATTTCATTAGTGGCACTTCAAAGCATTTGTGTGAAGCCTCCAATATAATGATATTTTAACATTATGGATGGACAATTTAAATGGTTTTACCTTCCAATCCAAAAGCCAATACATAGCATTAGCATACTAGCTCTTTCCGTACTGGGATCACAATACTAGTTCGCAATTAGGAACTCTTTAAGCACAGAAAAGTTCGGCAAATGGATGAGAAAAAGGGTGCGCCAAAAAGAAATGGGCATCGTCGAAACATTTTGTCATTAGGTCTTTACGTGTTACATACAACCAGTGCACCACCAATAGGATCATCCCAAATACGTACATCTTGACCAATATAAAAATAATGAGTTGCGGAGATCCAACAAATCTCACCCGTTCAACTGCATCTATCCAACGGTCTATGTCGCTCTGATGTTTAGCGTTAAACATGTTTGGCACGAAACACATTTATTACCATCAACTAATTAATATAAGTACTAATATCAACTTGAGCATTCCAGCTAATATTCCAGCTATTCTTGACCCCTACAAAGAAAACACTTGGACAATTCATTTTTTGTGTTTCAAAGGTGTATGTCAACTGCCATCCTCTGAACTGGTTACAAAGAATGTTGTGGCTCACCGGATCTAGATCTCCACTAGATCAGATGAATTGTTGTTTAGGTGGTACTTTTCGACGCACATGAGGCTTTTCTACATCATAGATCATATTTTTTACATCATCTATTGTCTCGGTTTCTTCCATCCTGCATTTTATGGGTCAAGGCCGGGGTCAAGGTGCTAAAGGTACTTGTTGGTACTTTGCCATCTCTCTAATGCTGCAATTTGGTCTGGTCCTTTACAGACCATATAGGAATGATGGATCGTATAGGCATAATGGAACAATTGTTGGAGGACCCTGGTGGTGGAGTGCAACAATTATTTTTCCCTATGTTCCATAAATAGAAGCGTCGAGGAAGACGATGTTTTGTTCTATATTTCGAGTGTATTATTTTTTTACTTCTAAAAACTTTGAAAGAAAGCTCAAATGTTCAAAAATTAGATAATCAAAGACATATAAACAACGAAATAAGGAAAAATCAGTTACCAAAATAAGTGATGACCAGCAATCTTCTATTAGCTCATAGGCATTGAACCACTAGTGAGAGGGAACGTACCAAAATTGTATTTTGTTACCGGAATTATTCCATAGTTCATATCAATGGTGAACATTATTCTCACTGCCAGAATTGATCTATATTTCCTCTCAGTGATGTGACTCGTCACAAGCCGTTTGAGCACTGGCCATGCCTAGCAATAACTCGGGCCATTTGACAGATGGTAATACAGTTAGGCATGATAGTTTTTATCCTTCAGATCGAGATGACGTATCATGTACGTAATAGTATCAGCAAAATTAATTATCCCGTAATGTTGAACCACTATTGTGGCATCTATGTCACACCGGCCATCATCTAATAATTTAGTCCCTCCATTTCAAAATAATTGAAGTTCTCGATTCTCCTCAAGTCAAACATGTTCGATTTTATTTGAAACTTGAAGTTCTCCATTTAACCACATGTTATGTGTGGTAAGCAACTTAATATTTGAAATTAAGTTATGATGCTTTACGTCGTTGGATCAAAAATGAAATCCAAAAAAATGTGTTTAATTTTGACCAACTTTATAGAGACGAGTGTATAAATCTACAACACAACATGTAGATAGTAACATAGTTCAAAAATATATATTATAAATAATATTATATGAATAATTTGGTGTTCTAGATGTTAATATAGTTTCCTATAGACTTGGTCAAATTTAGCAAAGTTTGGCCTAGGACAACTTAAAGCTTCAATTATTTTAGAGCGGAGGTTGTACAAGCTTCCTATTAATATATAGCTATAGGTAAATTAATTGGCTGGTTTCGCTGGATAAGCACGACCGCCACTTGCAACTCTAGGTTTTACCTCATTGTAAAGTTAATACAACTGTTGGGTCCCTATGCAGGAGTGTATGTTTTGTAATTTTCCTTTGAGAAAGTCCTAGTGTAAGAGCATCTACATCCGAAAACCCCGACCTAGACGGGCTCCTCATACTGGCCCTAAATGTTTGGGCTGACTGGCACCCCTCATATCCAGCCAAAATCTAGAGCCGGTATGGACAGGCCGGGCGCGTCTGTCATGTTGGACCCGACAGGCAGGACTCACTAAAAATTGCACCCCCCCCCCCACACACACACACACCCACACACACACACTGACCTGCCGGACTAGCCATTTTCCTCTCTTCTCTTCTCCCTAATCCGTGTCGGCCCTCCCCTAGCTCCACCGCCATACGGAGCCTCGGCGCCGCCAGCACTGGCACAACGCATCTCACCTCCACTCTCGCCTCCACGGACACTCTCGTTGGCCCGGACGCTGTCACAGTATGTTTGGCTCCTCTCGAACTGCATCTTCCCCTCTATGTGTTCAATACATTGTCCGACTAGTTTTTATAATTGTTTTGTAGGCAATACAATGGATTCGGATGGTTCGTCAGATGAGGAATATGAACCCACAGAGGTTGATGAATTAATTCAAAAGGAGTTCTTCGGTTCGTCAAATTGTTACGAAAAAGCGGAGATGATATTGATCATGAGCATCGGATAGGAAATGGACCGAGAGGGAGCACATTCTAAGCTTCAAAGCTTCGATCTAAGGGAAAAGAGTTCTGAACTGGGATCGGATCTCCGACCACAGCTGCTTGACAAGGATTACTTTGATGGAGGGAGTGGAGGCACACGATCCCTACTTGAAGCTTGATGCGGCTTGAACTACGTCGGTATTTCCCCAAAGAGGAAGGGATGATGCAGCACAGCTACGGTAGGTATTTACCTCAGTGATGAGACCAAGGTTATCGAACCAGTAGGAGAACCACGCAACACCACGTGAACGGCTCCTGCACACAAAGAACAAATACTTGCAACCCGACGTAAGAGAGGGGTTGTCAATCTCTCACGGGTAAAAAGATAGGTAAAATTGTAGTAGATTGGATAAATTGATCTCGCGGGAACACGAGATAAAATAAATAACAATAAATTGCAGCAAGGTATTTTGTGTTTTTGGATTAATAGATCTAAAAATAAAAGCAAATAAAAATATATCTCGAAGGCAAATAATAAAGAAGAGACCCAGGGGCCGTAGATTTCACTAGTGGCTTCTCTCGAGGAAAATAGTATACGATGGGTAAACAAATTACTGTTGGGCAATTGATAGAACTTCAAATAATCATGACGATATCCAGGCAATGATCATTATATAGGCATCACGTCCAAGATTAGTAGACTAACTCCTTCCTGCATCTACTACTATTACTCCACACATCGACCGCTATCCAGCATGCATCTAGTGTATTAAGTTCATGGAGAAATGGAGTAATGCAATAAGAATGATGACATGATGTAGGCAAGATCTATTTATGTAGAAATAGACCCCATCTTGTTATCGTTAATAGCAATGATACATACATGTCGGTTCCCCTTCTTTCACTGGGATCAAGCACCGTAAGATCGAACCCATCACAAAGCACCTCTTCCCATGGCAAGAAAAAATCGATCTAGTTGGCCTAACTAAACCAAAGATTCAAAGAAGAAATACGAGGCTATAAGTAATCATGCATATAAGAGATCAAACGACTCAAACAACTTTCATGGATAAAAACATAGATCTGATCATAAACTCAAAGTTCATTGGATCCCAACAAACACACTGCAAAAAGTGTTACATCAAATAGAACTCCAAGAGACCATTGTATTGAGAATCAAAAGAGAGAGAGAGAGAGAGAGAGAGAGAGAGAGAGAGAGGAAGCCATCTAGCAACTAACTACGGACCCGTAGGTCTACAATGAACTACTCATGCATCATTGAAGAGGCGCCAATGAGGATGGTGAACCCCTCCGTGATGGTGTCTAGATTGGATCTAGTGGTTCTGGAACTTGCGGCAGTTGGAATTGATTTTTATCGACTCTCCTAGGGTTTCTGGAATATTGGGGTATTTATAGAGCTAAGAGGCGGTGCGGGAGGCAACCGAGGTGGGCACAACCCACCTGGGCACGCCTGGGCCCCTAGGCGCGCCCTGGTGGTTTGTGCTCTCCTGGGAGCCCCCCTCTGGTACTTCTTTGGCCCAACAGGTGACTTCTGGTCCAGACAAAATCTCTAAAAAGTTTCGCTACCTTTGGACTCCGTTTGGTATTGATTTTCTGCGAAGTAAAAACAAGCAAAAAAACAGCAACTAGGCACTGGGCACTGGATTGGGGCTTGGATGCGATTGTCACTGAGACGACTTTGGTCGAGGGGGGGAGGATCCTGGGCAGGTGGCCCCTTGTTCTCCCACTCGGACTGTTGTTTCTCCTCGGGTGATCTCGGCTGCGGCAATGGGAGGGGGTCCCGGGCAGGTGGCCTCGACTCCTTCCTCTCTGGTGGTGACCAAAGTGGCCGCGCCTTCGGCTTCTGTGGGTCCCGGGAGCGCGCCGACGTGCACTGAGTGGCAGGTGCCGCTCCAGGCGACGCCGGACATGAGGCCCGCGTCTCCCTTCTGCCAGAGGGCCGAGTCGGGTGGGGAGTGTGGGCAGGCGGCCCAAGTACTCACCCCACCCAGCGCGCCTTTGGTGGGGCACCCTTCGTTGCGGCCCAGGACGCCGGATGTCAGCTAACATCGACGAGGTCGAGGGGGTCCTCGCTGACGCGTGGTGCTACTCCGCTATCTGTTGGGGTGGGGCTGGATGCCGCACCCCAAACAGGGCTACTCGGGAGGAGATCATCGCTTTTGGAGGGATTCCGAATCCTGTTTCCGAGGGGCGACGGATGAGCTGCCGCCTCCAGGATCAGCCGGAGGTTGATGACATACAGCAGCGGTGCGCTATGCGGGCGGCCAAACTTCATGACATTGAGGTCACTACTGGTATGTCGGTCAACACTTCCAATTCCATTTTGCATTTTACCAATGATGAGATAATTCATAATGCAAATCAGTTAGGAGTTTCACTTGGTAGTAATGCTAGCGAAATTTCAAATTCCGTGAATGATATCCTGGATCTTGAAGTGGAGCGCGCTTTAGAGATGATTCGAAACTTAGCAGTGGTCAAACCCATGAATGATTCTGACATAGATGCGTTGGGAGTCAGGGTTCTCGATAACTTTTGTGCGGATCTTGCACCATCACTTCCTGAGATAGAAGAAGAGGATGATCATGTCGAGGCTGAGGTAGTTAGGTCCACGGAGCCCGGTTGTGCGGACCGGGTGGAGGATCAAAACAAACCTAAACGCAAGTGGAAGCGGAAGATTTATCCCTCTTCGGCGGTACGTAGAAGTGCTAGGATCCGTACCACTAAAAAATTTCATGATGAAATATGAGAGGAATCTTTTGGAATAGCCGAGGTCTGAAATACTTGGCTAAAAGAAGGTTTCTTGCATATGCTTCTATCGAACATAGGTTGGATTTTATCGCCCTCTCAGAAACTGGCAGAGACAATTTCTCTCCCCAGTTTCTAAATACTTTATCGAGAGGTGTCGATTTCGATTGGCACTGCCTACCTCTGAGAGGAAGATCAGGTGGGATCTTACTTGGGGTTAGATGTGAGTCGCTGGAAGTCCGAAGCGTGGTCATGGGAGACTTCGCAGTTAAGTTTTGGGTCAGATCAAAGGTCGGTGGGTTTAATTGGGCATTGGTGGCGGTATATGGTGCCGCGCAACCCGAACTCAAACCAGAGTTTTTGGCAGATCTTGTCTAAATCTGCGGCTCTGAGCAGCTTCCAATCTTGGTTGGGGTGACTTTAACATTATTAGAAGGAGAAAGGATAAGAACAATGTTAAGTTTGGCGGCAGGTGGTCGTTTATGTTCAATACTATCATTGAAAGCTTGGATCTGAGAGAGATAGAGCTTTCGGGTAGAAAATTTACTTGGGCTAATACTTTGCCAAACCTGACGTTTGAGAAACTGGATCGAGTCCTAGCGAGCGTCGAATGGGAGCAGAAATTCCCCTGGTAACAGTCCAAGCGTTATCGCGCGGAATCTCTGACCACACCCCCCTACTGGTTGACTCCGGTGAGGCAACGCATATGGGGAACAAAAATACTTTTTCTTTCGAATTGGCGTGGTTCGAAAGAGAAGGCTTCTTGGATCTGATAGCCAGGGAATGGGCTAAAGATGCAGGAGGTCGGACTTCCGTTGAGCGATGGCGGAATAAGATTAGGCACTTGAGAAGCTTCTTACGTGGGTGGGCTAAACATCTTAGTGGGATTTATAATGATGAAAAGGAAAGGCTCCTTACACTTATTCAGTCCCTAGATTTAAAAGCCGAGTCCACAATTCTAGAAACCACGGAGCTTCATGCTAAAATTGATGCGGAGATGAGATTGAAATGACTTCTCCGTGAAGAGGAATTGAAGTGGGCGCTGCGAGCTAAGGTTCGCAAAGTAGTCCAGGGGGACGCGAACACTCAATTCTGTCACATGATCGCTAATGGCAAGCACAGAAACAAAAGAATCTTTCAGCTGGAGCAAGACGAAGGAACAATTTTAGGACAGGAAAACCTAAAATTATACATAACCGAATACTACAAGCAGTTGTTTGGGCCTCCGGAGGATAATTGTGTATCCCTGGATGAGTCTAGGATTGAGGATGTTCCTCAGCTTGCTGCAGATGAGAATGATATTTTGACTGCCCCATTTTCGGAGAAAGAAGTGCTTGAAGCCATTTCACAGATGAAAAATAATAAGGCTCCAGGGCCGGATGGATTTCCGGCGGAGTTTTATAAAAAGTGCTGGCATATTATTAAGGGGGGTTTGATACCGATGTTCCATGATCTATTCTCTGGACAGCTTCAGTTGTTTCACCTGAATTTTGGACGATAACTCTACTTCCTAAGAAAACAGAGGCTTTGAGAATTGAGCAGTTCAGGCCGATCTGTCTTCTTAACGTTAGTTTCAAAAAAATTACCAAGGTAGGGACTAATAGGCTCACACAGATTGCGCATTCTGTGGTGCAGCATTCCGAAACTACTTTCATGCCGGACAGAAACATCCTAGAAGGGGTTGTGGTCCTTCATGAAACGCTCCATGAAATTCACACGAAAAAACTAGATGGAGTTGTTTTCAAGGTGGATTTCGAGAAAGTGTACGATATAGTCAAATGGCCTTTTCTTCAATAGGCCTTGCGTATGAAAGGTTTTGATCAAGCCTGGCGATGTCAGGTAGAATCTTTGACACAAAAAGGGAGTGTTGGAATTAAAGTGAATGACGACATAGGTCATTATTTCCAGACACATAAGGGCCTGAGACAAGGTGATCCGATGTCTCCTATCTTGTTCAACATTGTAGTCGATATGTTGGCAATTCTAATAGGAAGGGCTAAGGAGGCTGGTCAGGTAGGTGGCCTGGTGCCTCATCTAGTTGATGGAGGTGTGTCTATCCTACAGTACGCCGATGATACTATCATCTTTATGTAGCATGACTTGGCAAAAGCGAGAAACATGAAGCTGGTGTTATGCTTATTTGAACAATTGACCGGGTTAAAGATTAACTTTCATAAAAGCAAATTGTTCTGTTTTGGAAGAGCCAATGAGGAACAAGAGGCTTATAGGCAATTGTTTGGGTGCGAATTGGGGGCTTTACCTTTTACGTATTTAGGTATACCAATTCACCATCGTAAGCTAACAACCAGAGAATGGAAGTGCATCGAGGATCCATTTGAGAAGAAACTGAGCTGCTGGAAGGGCAAGCTCATGTCATACGGAGGCCGATTAATTCTTATTAATTCGGTTCTCACAAGTATGCCTATGTTTCTCTTGTCTTTTTTTGAGGTTCCAGTTGGAGTTAGGAAAAGGCTGGACTTCTATCGATCCCGATTCTTCTGGCAGAGTGATGAACTAAAGAGAAAATACAGACTAGCCAAATGGGACATTATTTGTAGACCAAAAGACCAAGGGGGTCTTGGCATTGAGAATCTTGAAGTGAAGAACAGATGCCTTCTCAGTAAGTGGTTGTATAAGTTATCTGTTGTAACGGAGGCCACTTGAGCGTACACTAGTAGAAAAAGGGCCATTTGTCCCGGTTCATAAGGCCCATCTGTCCCGGTTGTGGAACCGGGACTAAAGGGTCGTTACTAATGCCCTAGGCCTTTAGTCCCGGTTCTAATACCAACCGGGACAGATGGGCCTCCACGTGGCCGCTCCGGCGAGCCCAGGTAGGAGGGCCTTTGGTCTCGGTTGGTAGCACCAACCGGGACCAATAAGCTTCCACGCGTCAGCATTTCAGGGGCTGGTTTTTTTTTTGAAAGGAGGTGGTTTAGGGGTTTTGGGGGTTAATTTAGGTTGTTATAGGTAGCTAATAGAGAGATGTGTCCTCTCTTATCTCCGTGCTACTGCTATACTGCTATTTCTAAACATGACTTAGATTGAAGTGAGGCAACATGTGGTGCATGTCGAAAGTAATACTAATCCTAACTTGATCAAGTTTGGCTTGTACTACTTTCGACATGCACCACATGCATGTTGCCTTCACTTCAATCCAATCCATGTTCATTTCACCCACAGATATATAATAACTCTTCATGCTCGCATCATGCATCATCATAATAACAAGTCCTACTAATCATCATCATACAACTTCTACTCGTTATTAATAACAAGTCATACGATCATCATCCTGATAGTCATCGAACCAACCCTACTTAATTGTTCTTAGCACATGATCATCAGTATTAGGCAGGACCTAAATACCCTATTTAAGGTAAAATAGCATAAAACAATATAGACCCTGACTCTCCATTATGGAGAATGGAGATCATCCTGTCTCCAATTCTTGCGCGGCGCTTCCTTTTGCTTCCAAGAACCTCCTTACGACTGTCCATACATTTTTTCCATTCTCTGATTAGCATGTCTCCACTTCTTTTAGAAATCCGGTATGGACAGTTGAGATTCGTAGGATGACCTGGATATATGTTCAAAACACGAAGGCTGCCATTCTGATACATCAAATGAGGCACACAATCCTCTGGGATTCTCTGTTGAAAAACATAGTAATAACTTCATAGTTAGCAATGATGTACTAGTTTTAGAAGTATGCAAAAGATGCACGGATGTCGTAATAGTAAAAAATCTTACCAGGGTATCTCCATGGTAGTTACCGTAGTTCAACACGTGCACTAGTGGCACGTATTGACCATAATGTTGAGGAGTTTGATTGTAGATATTGTAATTCTCAAGATCAGTACAAAATCCGACCAGATGATTTTTCTCCTGATAAGTTAACTCGGAGCCATCGGTGTAGTGGGTTTTGTCTACCATGTTCCGCACATTGTTTGAACAATCAAAATAAGCTGTCAATGGAAATAAGCTGTCAACTATTTTGAAATAAACAATATAAATTAGTTAATAATTAACTATGTTTGAGAAACTCACATAGCGGTAGAACTGGAGGCGTATCAACAAGGACCCAAATGTCCATATTGTCTTGGTCGATGTCAGGATCACCAAGATCCATGGTGACAAGCATACCCTCATCAAAACCATACATCTTGCAAAATGCTTCCCAATTTTTGCAACCAAAATGGGTTACGCTCTCAGCATTATACAGATTTACTTCAAAATCCACATCATGATGGGTCCTTAGGTGAATTTTCTTCGTTTCAAAATTTTCATGGTCTTCAAAATCCATCCTCTCCAAGACATAGCGTCTTGCATGGCATGGGATAAGCTATACTCGAATTGTAAAAGATGAAAATTACACGTTGAAATAGTTGAAGTCATGCTTAATTACGAAAAAAACACTTGTCGCCGTTGCGTACCGTTTCAACATCGAAGGTCTCCTCGAGCTTAATGCTGAAGCGCCGATCATCGTCCAGGTGAGGCCTGTCGCACAAACCTCGATCGTCGTGGCACCAGCCGCACTCCCCCGGGAGACTTTCGTCGTCCGATGACGACATTTCCTACGTTCATAATTCAAAGATTAAACTTGTACAATTAAATATATGTACTACAAAAACTAAATTAGATCATTATTATTCATCACGGGTTGACTATCGGTTTGTCGAGTCTTTTCTTGAAAACTCTCAGCTCACGTGGTGTATACATTCGACCGTTGATGATGGTCGCTCCTCCATTTGTCCCCGAGTGCATTACACCAAAATGTCTAGCACACGGGAACGAAGGAGAAGCGACCCCCACGACAACAGTCGGGATTCTTCGTCCTCTCATATATATATGGTGGAACTCTCCCTCACTGATTCCTCTCTGACATTTGCGACCGTCGGTGATGGTAGCTCCTCCTTTCGTTCCCGAGTGCATTACACCAAATTGTCTAGCACACGGGAACGAAGGAGAAGCTACCCCCACGACAACAGTCGGGATTCTTCGTCCTCTCATATATGGTGGAGACTCGACAGACTTAAAGTCAACCCGAAATATCGTTTAATTATCTTTCTAAAAGAGGATTTGGCTGGTCTCACCTCGAGGTCGGAGGGGGTCGGTGACGGGGACGACGGCGGGGATGATGGAGGGGCCGGGGGCTCCTAGATTTCTGCGAAAACAAAAACCCTATAAGCTATCAACTAATCATATGCATACGCCTTGCATAGTGCTCTCCAATTTTAGCATTCAAAGTAGGAGTAGTTTTCCAATTTGAGCATTCAATAAGCAAAATCAAATCGCAAAATAAAGTAGTATTCAAATAAGGATGCATTCAATTATAAGCAAAACTACATCATCTCCATGCGTCCGTACATCGTCGAATATTATCACTAATACACCTCGAATACTATCATACATATAGCATCGCCAGTACAGCTAGAACCGTAGCGCCCGACGGGTATCGGCGCGGGCGGTGGACACCCAAAGAGAAGGAACCATCACAGGATCGCTCCAGTGAGATCCCTGAAGAACCTGCCAGGTATTGTCGAACCTGCCCTCCAACGCAACCATGTAGCGACGGACGTGCTCGTCCTCCTCGCTGACACGGTGACGTACCACCTCCGCGGTGTCCGGAAGCCTCGGCACCGTCACTGGCCCACGCGACCGCCACCAAACAAGGATCGGGTCAACGACGGGCTGGCTCCTCACCAACCTACGCCCCCCGGAAGGTAGCACCTCCCAAAACCAGCCCGGCGGAGCCCAGTCCCGGACATGGCCCCTCTGATCAAGCCGGCCTCCTCCGCCGAGTCGACGGCGAGGATGCGGGATAGGCATCATCGACGTCGATGCGGGAATAATTGCTTTAACTAAAAAATAAACTAGTTCTATTAATTTCCTTGCTAAAAATAAACTACTTCTATAGTAAAATAAAGTAGTTTTATTAAATCAACTAGTTCAACTACTAATTAAGCACTTACTATAAATAAAATAAAGTAGTACTTACTAAAAATAAACTACTTCTATATATAGTAAAATAAAGTAGTTTTATTAATTAATCAACTAGTTCAACTAAAAATAAACTAACTTTAAATGCACTAACAGTAGAACTAATAACCTAAAATAAAACTATACAGCCTAAAAATGCTATGAACAAAAAACTATGAAAAAAAGACTATGAACAAAAAACTATGAAAAAAAGACTATGAACAAAAAACTATGAACAAAAAAAATGCTAAAAATGCACTAACGGATCGGGATGGGAAGGGGCTCACTGGGGGCTCGAGGCAGGACGGTGACGAGGACGACGACGAGGCCGGCGACAATGACGGCGACGAGGACGACGGGCTCGTGGGGGAGGGGTTACGCGCGCGCGCGGCGATGCCTCGGGGAGGAGCGGCTCGGGGCGGGGACGGCGACGGCGAGGACGACGTCGACGGCGGGTCAGGGGCGCGGCGACGGCGCCGGGGCAGGGGCTCGAGGCGGCGACGGCGACGACGACGAGGAACGGCCTGGGGGCGTCGGGGGAAATGGGAGCAGTTGGCGAAATTTTCACAAGTGCTACCTTATATAGCAAAACCAATGGTACCGGTTCGTGCCACCAACCGGTACCAATGCCCACCTATGGTCCCGCTTGGTGCCACGAACCGGGACCAAAGGTCTCTTTTCGGCAGCCCAAAGGGCGGGAAACTGAGGCCTATGGTCCCGGTTGGTGCCACCAACCGGGACCATAGGTGGGCATTGGTACCGGTTGGTGCCACGAACCGGTACCAATGCCCACCTATGGTCCCGGTTGGTGGCACGAACCGGGACCATAGGCCTTGTGCTGGCACGGTGCGGTGGGAAGTTTAGTCCCACCTCGCTAGTTGGGAGGGGCTCGGAGTGGTTTATAAGCTTCGCTGCCGCCACCCACTCGAGCTCCTCTCTATTGCAGGCTTTCGGGCCTAATCTCTACTTTGCCATGCCTGTTGGGCCTATTGGGCCTTCTGCGGGCCTGAATCCTGGCCCATTGTAGGGTTTCTAGTCGTATTCAGGCCGTGGATGTCCAGTAGGTGGCATTTTTTCCTTTTTTTCTTTTTATTTTTTTATTTCTACTTAAAACTAAATACTTATAGTTTTTTAGTGATTTCTTTTTGCTTTTAGGTCACAAAAATTATAAACTTTCTGTTAGTGCCATTAGTTTTAAATTTTGAATTTTTTAAATGTATGTGAATCACTAGTTTTATGAATAAATTTACTATAAAAATAAATGCTATTAATGTTTTGAACAAAAAATACTTTGTTAATATAAGTTGCATAAATTTTATATAATTTTAGTTTCAAAACTACTAGAGGTATATATAAGCTTTTTAGTTGATTCCTTTTGCTATTATAGTTTTATAAAAGCTTTTTAGTTGATTCTTTTTGCTATTGAAGAATATTATAGTTTTATTTTAGTTCATCATAACGAATATTTTAATTGATTTTAGTTTTTTAGTTGATCATAACAAATATTATAGTTTTATGCATTTTATTATTTTTCATGCATTTACTGCTTTTTGAGCTATAAGACCCGGAAATTGAAAAGCATTTCAAATGAACTCCGAAAAGGTTGAAAATTGGCATGGTATCATCATTTCACCCACATAGCATGTGCAAGAAAGTTGAGAGGGTTACGGCAAAAACTAGATGCACTTCATGTACAAAACGGACAATCTCTTTCGAAGTATCAGGGTTTCGGACGAAAGCTCATCTGTTACAAAGGGATTTCATTTTTTTTAACTTATTTGAACTCCATAGTTTTTCTGTATTCAAAATGCACCATTCAAAGCCACATCATCAATTTTCAACCCTTTCTGGCTTCATTTGTTATTTTCCATGCATTTACTGATTATTTTGAGCTATAAGACCATGAAATTGAAAAGCACTACAAATGAACTCTGAAAAGGTTGAAAGTTGGCATGGTATCATCATTTCACCCACATAGCATGCCCGGTATCAGGATTTCATACGGACATGGATGCACTTCGTGTACAAAACGGACAATCTGTTTCGAAGTATCAGGATTTCATACGGAAACTCGTCTGTTACAACAGGCATTTCAAATGAACTACGGAAAGGTTGAGAGTTGGCATGGTATCATCATAATAGTTGTGGAGAGAAAGTCTTCACTTTTTCGCTTGTGTGCTTTGCTTATTGCGCCGTAACCATGGATAATCTTCATCGTTTATCAGGATGCTTGGGTCAGCCTTGACTTTGAAGGGAGGAATTTCATGAAACTTTTCATAATCTTCAGACATGTCTGTCTTGCCCTCCACTCCCACTATGTCCCTTTTTCCTGAAAGAACTATGTGGCGCTTTGACTCATCATATGATGTATTCGCTTCCTTATCTTTTCTTTTTCTCGGTTTGGTAGACATGTCTTCACATAGATAACCTGTGCCACATCATTGGCTAGGACGAACGGTTCGTCAGTGTACCCAAGATTGTTCAGATCCACTGTTGTCATTCCGTACTGTGGGTCTACCTGTACCCCGCCTCCTGACAGATTGACCCATTTGCACTTAAACAAAGGGACCTTAAAATCATGTCCGTAGTCAAGTTCCCATATGTCCATTATGTAACCATAATATGTGTCCTTTCCCCTCTCGGTTGCTGCATCAAAGCGGACACCGCTGTTTTGGTTGGTGCTCTTTTGATCTTGGGCGATCGTGTAAAATGTATTCCCATTTATCTCGTATCCTTTGTAAGTCAATACAGTCGAAGATGGTCCCCTGGACAACGAGTACAGCTCATCACAAACAGTGGTGTCACCTCTGAGACGTGTTTCCAACCAACTGCTGAAAGTCCTGATGTGTTCACATGTAATCCAGTCGTCACACTGCTCCGGGTGTTTGGAGCGCAGACTGTTCTTGTGTTCATCGACATACGGGGTCACCAAGGTAGAGTTCTGTAGAACTGTGTAGTGTGCTTGAGACCAAGAATGCCCGTCCCTGCATATTATTGAGTCCGCTCCTAGCGTGCCTTTTCCAGTCAGTCTCCCATCATACCGCGATTTAGGGAGACCTATCTTCTTAAGGCCAGGAATGAAGTCAACACAAAACCCAATGACATCCTCTGTTTGATGGCCCATGGAGATGCTTCCTTCTGGCCTAGCACGGTTACGGACATATTTCTTTAGGACTCCCATGAACCTCTCAAAGGGGAACATATTGTGTAGAAATACGGGGCCCAGAATGACAATCTCGTCGACTAGATGAACTAGGACGTGCGTCATGATATTGAAGAAGGATGGTGGGAACACCAGCTCGAAACTGACAAGACATTGCGCCACATCACTCCTTAGCCTTGGTATGATTTCTGGATCGATCACCTTCTGAGAGATTGCATTGAGGAATGCACATAGCTTCACAATGGCTAATCGGACGTTTTCCGGTAGAAGCCCCCTCAATGCAACCGGAAGCAGTTGCGTCATAATCACGTGGCAGTCATGAGACTTTAGGTTCTGGAACTTTTTCTCTGGAATATTTATTATTCCCTTTATATTCGACGAGAAGCCAGTCGGGACCTTCATACTGAGCAGGCATTCAAAAAAGATTTCCTTCTCTTCTTTGGTAAGAGCGTAGCTGGCAGGACCTTCGTACTGCTTTGGAGGCATGCCGTCTTTTTCGTGCAAACGTTGCAGGTCCTCCCTTGCCTCAGGTGTATCTTTTGTCTTCCCATACACGCCCAAGAAGCCTAACAGGTTCACGCAAAGGTTCTTCGTCACGTGCATCACGTCGATTGAAGAGCGTACCTCTAGCTCTTTCCAGTAGGGTAGGTCCCAAAATATAGATTTCTTCTTCCACATGGGTGCGCGTCCCTCAGCGTCATTCGGAACAGCTAGTCCGCCGGGACCCTTTCCAAATATTACGTGTAAATTAGAGACCATAGCAAGTACGTGATCACCGGTACGCATGGCGGGCTTCTTCCGGTGATCTGCCTCGCCTTTGAAATGCTTGCCTTTCTTTCGACATTGATGGTTGGTCGGGAGAAATCGACGATGGCCCAGGTACACATTCTTCCTGCATCTGTCCAGGTATATACTTTCGGTGTCAGCTAAACAGTGCGTGCATGCGTGGTATCCCTTGTTTGTCTGTCCTGAAAGGTTACTGAGAGCGGGCCAATCATTGATGGTCACGAACAGCAACGCCTTTAGGTCAAATTCTTCCCCCATGTGCTCATCCCACGCACGTACACCTGTTCCATTCCACAGCTGTAAGAGTTCTTCAACTAATGGCCTTAGGTACACATCAATGTCGTTGCCGGGTTGCTTAGGGCCTTGGATGAGAATTGGCATCATAATGAACTTCCGCTTCATGCACATCCAAGGAGGAAGGTTATACATACATAGAGTCACGGGCCAGGTGCTGTGATTGCTGCTCTGCTCCCCGAAAGGATTAATGCCATCCGCGCTTAAAGCAAACCATACGTTCCTTGGGTCACTTGCAAACTCAGCCCAGAACTTTCTCTCGATTTTTCTCCACTGCGACCCGTCAGCGGGTGCTCTCAACTTCCCGTCTTTCTTACGGTCCTCACTGTGCCATCGCATCAACTTGGCATGCTCTTTGTTTCTGAACAGTCGTTTCAACCGTGGTATTATAGGAGCATACCACATCACCTTCGCAGGAACCCTCTTCCTGCGGGGCTCGCCCTCAACATCACCAGGGTCATCTCGTCTGATCTTATACCGCAATGCACCGCATACCGGGCATGCGTTCAAATCCTTGTACGCACCGCGGTAGAGGATGCAGTCATTAGGGCATGCATGTATCTTCTCCACCTCCAATCCTAGAGGGCATACGACCTTCTTTGCTGCGTACGTACTGTCGGGCAATTCGTTATCCTTTGGAAGCTTCTTCTTCAATATTTTCAGTAGCTTCTCAAATCCTTTGTCAGGCACAGCATTCTCTGCCTTCCACTGCAGCAATTCCAGTACGGTACCGAGCTTTGTGTTGCCATCTTCGCAATTGGGGTACAACCCTTTTTTGTGATCCTCTAACATGCGATCGAACTTCAGCTTCTCCTTTTCACTTTCGCACTTTTCCCTTGCATCAACAATGACCCGGCGGAGATCATCATCGGGCACATCGTCTGGTTCCTCTGGATCTTCAGCTTCCTCTTGATCTTCAGCTTCCCCCGTTGCAGCATCACCGTATTCAGGGGGCACATAGTTGTCATCGTCCTCTTCTTCTTCGCTGTCTTCCATCATAACCCCTATTTCTCCGTGCTTCGTCCAAACATTATAGTGTGGCATGAAACCCTTATAAAGCAGGTGGGTGTGAAGGATTTTCTTGTCAGAGTAAGACCTCGTATTCCCACAATTAGGGCATGGACAACACATAAAACCATTCTGCTTGTTTGCCTCAGCCACTTCGAGAAAATTATGCACGCCCTTAATGTACTCAGAGGTGTGTCTGTCACCGTACATCCATTGCCGGTTCATCTGCGTGCATTATATATAATTATGTGTGTCAAAAGTAAGAAAATTAGACAAGTATCTATCTAAAGTAAGATTTTTTTTCTTTCAGAAAGAAGATAAGAACAAGAGGCTCACCACGGTGGTGCCGGCGACGAGATCGGCGCGGACGATCGACGGCGGTGAAGACGAGGACGGGGCGTGACGGACCGCTAAATCTAGACAAATCTCGGAAAAAATGGAGCTCGGAGGTCGAGCTTCGAGAGGAGAAAGCTTAACTAGTGTGGCTCGGGCATTTCATCGAACACCTCACATGCATAAGAGGTGAGCTAGAGCACCCAAATGCCCTTCCTCGCCGGCCAGCAAAAAACAGAGCACTGTGGAGTGCTCTGCTCACCGGCGATGGGGTATATATAGGCAACTCATTTGTCCCGGTTCGTGGCTGGAACTAGGACTAAAGGCCTTCCTTCTGTCCCGGTTCATGACACGAACCGGGACCAATGGTTGTGGGCCAGGAGCGAGGCCCATTGGTCTCGGTTCGTGCCAAGAGCCGGGACAAATGGGCCTAGACGAACCGGGACCAATGCCCACGAGGCCCCGGCCGGCCCCCTGGGCTCACGAACCGGGACAAATGCCTCCATTGGTCCCGGTTCGTGGCAGAACCGGGACTAATGGGCTGGCCAGGCCCGAACGAAAGCCCCTTTTTCTACTAGTGGTAGATTCTCCGTAGTAAGTACCTTCACTCCAAAACTTTGTCCCAGGTAACAGTGAGGCCGACGGATTCGCCTTTCTGGAAAGGACTGATGAGAGTTAAATCGGTTTTTTTCAATAGGACAAAGTTTATAGTCGGAAATGGTACCACCACGAGATTCTGGGAGGATACGTGGCTAGGGGAAACACCCCTAGCGCTTCAATATCCGTCCATGTATCGCATTGTTCAACGACGGGACGATTTCGTTGCATCAGTGCTTCGTCCATCCCTCTCCATATTCACTTCAGGAGGACGCTTGCCGGAAACCGTTGGGAAATCTGGATCCATCTTGTGAGTAGACTGATGGAGGTTCAGCTTTCTCAACAGCCCGATCAGTTGCGCTGGAAGCTTACTAGGAATGGAGAGTTTTTGGTTAAATCCATGTATATGGATGTTATCAATCTAACTCTATTCATAGTTCCAAACATGTTTGGAAAGTCAATGTTCCTCTGGAAATTAAAGTGTTTATGTGGTTTGTGCATAAACAAGTCATTTTAACTGAGGACAACCTGGTAAAATGCAACTGGACAGGACCTACAAGATGTAGTTTTTGTAATATGGATGAATCCATCAAACACCTCTTTCTTGACTGCCCGTTAGCAAAAAAATTATGGCGGTAGGTTCACATAGCGTTTAACATTACTCCTCCGAATTCTGTTAGCACGTTATTTGGGACGTGGCTTAACGGGATAGATCCCGAAACAGCGAGACACATTCGCGTAGGAGTATGTGCTTTATTGTGGGCAGTTTGGAATTGCAGAAATGATTTGATTTTTAACAGAACAACAAATATTCATTTTTTGCAGGTTATCTTCCGAGCCACTGCGTTGATCCGTATGTGGTCGCTACTCACTCCGACGGAGGCCATGGAGCGTTTGGTTACTGGATCTATCCGGTGGGAGATGGTAGCTCGGGCTATTTTCAACCGGTTTGGATGGCGGTCATGTAATAGGATAGGCAATTAGTTTTCCTATCTTTCTTTTGCCAGCCTGTTGTGGCATCATGTCTGCTTACTTTGTTTTGCTTTTTGTGAGCTTTTTTTCCTTTTGTTCAGAATGTAAGACCTTTGTTGAACCTATTTGCTTATATATATATATATATATATATATATATAAGTTGGTCGTATGCATCTTTTTTATGCAGAGGCCGGGGAGTCCCACTTTTGGAAAAAAAAAAAAAGCGGGGCAAATGTGTGGGTATCCAACATAAATTGACGACGATCAGTCGCGCAACTTGAAGCTCTCTGTGCAGTGACCAGATAAGATCCAGTGCATCTCCTTTGATCTGGCATTGATTGATTGATTCCCCACGGGCCACGGCTGCTACTTGCGCAATCGCTCTGTGGCTACTCGTACTGTGACGAATCAGTGGTGCGAAAGGTCTCTACGTAAGCAGCCAGTAGACAGTCCGACCGGTCGACCAGTTAGCTATTCATCTGTATACAACAAGTTGGCAACCAATGAATGTACAGATGTGGATCGAGCAGCAGGGAGAAAATCAAGTGACAGATGAGCTAGAACATATATTTAACTCAGCACGAGTATAGTGAGGTTTTTAGTTTATTTGCTTTAATTCGGAGTAGCTAGCGAACTTCTACTAGTAGAAAGGGCGGCATGCATATGGGTGTATCTAATTACTTTTAACTTGTCGGACAGTGTACCAAATCCATATTAAGAAAGGCGCATGTTTATCTCGAGTAGCTAGAGAACACTAACCTAGCTATCTTTCCCGCAAAAAAGTGTTGAGAAAAAAAAAACTACTCCTTCATATCCATTTTAATTAACGCATCTTAGTACAACTCTGTAGCCATCTTGAGGAAGCTAGAGGAGCATGAGAGGTGGGTGATATTGCCTGGAAATAGTAAGTTGACTTGTATTGATACCATTTCTCACCTCAAAACGATCCACATTGTTCATCCATCTTGTTTTGGCTGTCCCAGCCAACCCCGGCAGGTTTCATCGCGGGTGATCTCCCCGCAGCTCCCACGCATCTGAATCTGTCAACCTCTGACTCCGCTCCATCGATGTTGCCGCGTCATTCCCCGCTCCGTGACGATCCTGGCTCGGCCTCGTAGGTGTCCCCACGCCTCGCTGCGGAGCTTCGCCATGGTCGACAGATCAAAATTTTTTAGGCAATAGATAAATAGCAAAAATGCTGGAGTAAACACCGAAGAGACAACCCCCGTCTCCATCCTCCCACAGTCATCGCCTCCTCCCTTCCCCTCGCTACCGCTAGAGACCAGTAGAACCCTGAAACTCGTCGATGATGGCGGCGATGGGGTGGTCTCTACTCCGGTAGCCTTCGGCGACAAAATGCGATCTATGGGCGATGAGTTGAGGCAGCGGGTATGCATGTGCAATGGTGGCGATGGTACTCGACTGGGGCGGGGCTCTCTCAAGACGTGGCGTCGGTGCCCGCGATCCCATTTGCAGGTACGCGAGCAACATCGGACGGCTTCAACGTCTCAACGAGGAGGTTCTCCGCTCGGGCATGTGGAGTCCCAACGGACTGGAGGGTATTGGACCTTTAGATCTGGCAGCAGCGATGAGTACGTTTTGTTGACTGATTATGCCACCACGGGGCAGGACGGTGGAGCCTGAGGATGGCGCGAGACTATCGGAGCATTCCGAAATGCGATTTTGGTCGTGTAGGTGACATTCCTCCCTCATCAATCTTTGTCGCATGTGCAATGACCACCTTCGTTGTTCGGACCCTTTGGTGGTGACCTGCTTATACTGCGGCTCGAATACCTGGTTATGCGGGCATGTTCTTCACCGTGGCATCTAAAGTCAAGATTGTGCTACGCATGTAGCTGCTGGGATTGCGGAAAGTGGTGGCAACATCATATGATGACTTTGGTTTGATGGTGCTTCTCGAGTAACCGGTCTCAAGCTTTGGAGTGAAAGCCTTAAGTCTGACCCTAGTTGCTTATATCTGGCTATAGTGGCATTTTTGTGTCGTTGCCTTCTTGAAGACATTGCTTGGATTTGCTTTGACTTCATCTCTAATGTGAGGCCTAGGATCTAACCTTTGGTGGTTGGATCCCGCGACGACTGTGCTTGAGCGTTGTTCTCGTCCCGGAGGTGTTGCTGCTGGAGAACCTTTGTTGTTGTTCTCGTGATGTTAAGATATGGTTGGTGTCGATGATCGTTGTTGTAGTTCATCGATCGCTTCAGAGTTTTTTCTTTCTACTCCGCATAGGCATAGATTCGGTTTTGTATGACTTTGCTTTTTGCCGATGTGATTTCTTATGTTTGTGTTGATGTTAGATGTGTGCATCCTAATCATGAAGTGATCAGGTATGTGCTAATTGTGTTTGTATCTTTTGATACTTCATTTGGAATAAATAAAAACCACCTTTATCGGAATAAAAATGCATCGACTCGTCCCCAAAAGTTGGGATGAAATGAACTGCATCTTCTTGAAGTGTGCAACGATTTCCTGTTAATATTTGCAAAATAGGTTGACACCGCTACCAAATCTTACTCTTGGAAGAATGTTTGTTAGTTCGAACTTCGAGGTAGCTTCTCTTGCATTTCGCAAGCATCACATTTTGCCCAGCTAAAAAATAAGTATCACATTTTGCAACAAAGAATTATTAAAATGGGAAATGTAGTCATGTACCCACTCTCATGGGCACGCATCTTCCTACCTCAGATGCTGCGTCAGTTTGTACAAATGTCGTACCGCTCATTTTGTATCTTTGTGCACCACGAACGGCACGTCGATCTCTATATAAGGAAGCAACGATTTGGTTCTCCATGTAGATTCATCCACCAAGCCAAACCTAGGGAAGCACAAGCACACTGCACCATGGCGCTCACCGTCAAGAGCACCGACGACCACGCCCTGCTCAACGCCGAGCACGAGCTCTGGGCGACCACGTTCTCCTACATCAAGTCCATGGCGCTCAAGTCCGCCCTCGACCTCCGCCTCGCCGACGCCATCCACCACCACGGCGGCGGCGCCACCCTCCCCCAGATAGCCGCCAGGGTCACGGTGCACCCGTCCAAGATCCCCTGCCTGCGCCGCCTCATGCGCACGCTCACCGTCTCGGGCGTCTTCAGCGTAGTCCAGCAGCAGGACGTCGTCGTCCCGGCTGCCTCCGTGAGCAACGGCACCTGCAACGGCGGCGTCGCCGCCGAGCCCTTGTACGCCCTCACGCCGGTGTCCCGCCTCCTCGTCGGCTCGCGGAACCTGGTCTCGATCATCACCATGCTCCTCAGCCCCAACTTCGTCACCTCATTCCTGGGGATCGGCGCGTGGTTCGAGCACTCGCTGCCGGACCCGTGCCTCTTCACGCAGGCGCACGGCGAGGCCCTGTGGACGATGGCCGACCGCGACGCCACCTTCGACGCGCTCATCAACGACGCGATGGTCTCCGACAGCAGCTTCATCATGGACATCGCCATCAGGGAGTGCGGCGAGGTCCTCCAGGGGATAGGCTCCCTGATGGACGTCGGGGGCGGCCTCGGCGCCGCGGCCCAGGCCATCTCCGGGGCGTTCCCAAGTCTGGAATGCACCGTGATGGACCTCGACCACGTCGTCGCCAAGGCTCCGGCTGGCACCGACGTGAACTACGTCGTCGGCGACATGTTCGAGAGCGTTCCGCCGGCAGACGCTGTCTTTCTCAAGGTACGTACGTAGTACTGGTACGTAGCTCTAGCAAACTTCTTTCTCTTCGTCTTCGTACATGCATGCGCAGTGCGTACGCCCTTCATCAACATGCTGTAAACAAGGCGACAGGTTAAAATCAGGGGCCAAGGGGGGCAGGAAGGGTCCGTAGCTGTCCTGTAACAGTCCGTACGTGTAGCATTTTTGGTTTGATGTGTCTAGATCTGAAGTTAAAAGGTGAGGACATGCACAGTCACACACAGACACACGACCCTGAAAATTGTACTCCCTCTGTTCTTAAATATAAATCTTTATAGAGATTTGCTATAAACCACATACAGATGTATATAGATGCATTTTAGAGTCTAGATTTACTCATTTTATTTCGTATGTAGTTTATAGTGAAATCTCTACAAGAATGGAGGGAGTATGTTTATACAGATCGACCTAATAGATCATGTGTAAGCTACGACTACCGGACATAGCAATATAGCAGTGTCCTGTCCTTAAATTTCCAGCATGTGTAGGCAGGATGCAGAGACACGAGCACTCGGTAAAGAATTTGTCGAGTTCATTTCATCGAGGGCAAAGCCGACCTCCCCTATCATGTTTTTTATGTGTATAGCATGTACATCCTTCGGCATATAATGCATTTGTACGACAAAACCATACAAGCATTTTACAAATTGTCAATGAAGGCACACACGTTAGTTTTATAACTCTCGATTTATGTCCATTAGGAGAGAACCTCCCGGGTCGCTCCCGAGCGACTCCGGAGGCGCCGCCACCGCCACCCAACAAGCCCAACCTAGCCACCCAATCCCCTCGCCACCGCTGGAGGAGGTGGCGGACGGCGGCCGCGAGGCCACCCCTGCTGGTCCCTCTCTCCCTAGATCGAGCCTCTCCTCCAACCCCCACTCCACCTCCGCCCATGAGCGGCCGACCAGGTCCAAGCGTTGGTGGATGCTCCATCGAGTCGCCTTGCTACTGCCTTGATCAGCCGGCGGCGCTTTGGAGGCTTTCCCTCGACCTGGATGTCAGATCCGGCGGACAGCCGTCTGCTCCGCATGCATGCCGGTCTCAGGCTCGGATCTGGCGCGACAGGAGACACCTTCTCTGCTTCTTGTGTGCGTCTTCAGATGCATCAGTGGAGAGTTGGGCGATGTGCGGGACCTCCGTATGCGGCCCGGTCTCTAGCCAGATTCGATCAGATTTGGCGTCGGGACCTTGGTGCCCGCATGACTCTCTGCTGGATGTGGATGACGCGGTGAGGTTCTGGCCTTCCGCACAGACGGTCGCCGGACAGCGGCGCTACGGTCCACTCCTTGGTGGTGGTGATTCAGATCCGATCAGCCGGATGGTGGTGACTGCAAAGTACTGCAGCGATTTCCTACGGCTTCATGACGGCGATGATCATCGAAAGGTCGAGAGGGGTCATCACTCCTGATCTGATGAATGACTTCAGCGGTGAGATTCAAATTATACACAATGGCTTGACGCAGAGGGACGGTTGCGCAGTGGCGGCGGTCACATCGCATGTAGCTGCTGGGATTGTGGAAAAGTGGCGGCGACAACACATGAGCGACTTCGATGATGGTGCTATTCGAGCACCCAGTCTTGAGCTCTGGGGAGAAAGCATAGGTCAGACCCGAGTGGTTATACCTGGCAACGGCGACGTTTTTCTTACGTCGTTACCTTGTTGAAGGCATTGCTTGGATAGGCTCGGACTGATTCTTCAGGGTGAAAACCTAGATTCTGGCCTTATGGTTGGATCCGGTGACGGCGGTGCCTGCGTGTCGCTCCCTTTTTGAAGGCGTTGATGTTGAAGAATCTCGTTGTCCATGTGGTGCCAAGAGATGGTTGGTGCGGATATGGTCATGTTTGTAGTTTGTCGATCGCAGATCTGTTTGCTTTGGGGGTTTTTTACTCGCCTTCACATAGCTTTGGTCTTGTATGACTTTGCTTGTTGTCGGTGTTTTTTCGCGTGTGTGAGTCGGTGTAGGCTGTGTGCATCCTAGCTATGCAGAGGTCGGATGTGTGCTCATTGCGTTATGTATCTTCTTGATACTCCATTTCAGTGGGTACTACATGACTGGGGACACGAGGACTGTGTCAAGATACTGAAGAACTGCAAGAAATCTATTCCTCCGAGAGAGAAAGGAGGAAAGGTAATAATCATCGACATAGTGATCGGAGCCGGACCGTCACATGTAAAGCACCGGGAGCTGCAATCCATGTTTGATCTCTACATGATGATTGTCGATGGCATTGAGCGAGATGAGCAAGAGTGGGAAAAGATCTTCCTCGAAGCTGGGTTTAGTGGCTACAAGGTAATACATGTTCTAGGGTTCAGGTCAATCATCGAGGTCTACCCATAAAAGTGGTTTTTTGAGTATGTCTGCAGACATGCATGCTCATGAAAATGGAACAAGGGTTTGGCTGACTAGACCCAAATTTGGGGTAAAAGTATGGTTATATGTTTCATGTAGCTGTTAATATCATGGACGGAAGCCCTAAAATACTCAATCTCCCTGGTTTATAGGGCGAGTGTTCTTATGTCCTCTATTAGATCAAAAAAAGTATGTGTTGTATTTCACGAAAAGCATATAATTGAATTCATATTTAAACGAGTTTCATATTTTCATGGCATAAAACTCATATTTTGTTGGTCAAGTACACAAGTCTGTGGACCTAATTGTCAAATAGATTCGAAACGGTGAGCTTAAATTGTCAAATAAACACGTATTGTAAATCCGGATGGAGGTAGTACATGTTTCTGAAAAAGAAGGGACTTTTCATCGCTGCAAAATGTATCTATGCACAATTATTGTGGCAATGTATTGCGTTTCCAAAAGTCGTTTAGCTGTTATGTTCGATTTCAAGAACGCGCGAGGAAAAAAAAGAAGACATGGAAGAGAACACATGGGTGCCGCCTCCCGCGGTGGGAGGAGGCTTCGCCGCCACTCGATCTCCCTCCTCTGGTAACCTCCTCCACAGCAGAGAGCAGATCCGGAACCCTCTCACCATCCTCTCTCCATCCCATCCCGACCCACGCGTCGCCCCCGCTCGGGCAACTCGGGTGGTGCTGCAACCCTAGCTGTCGGGGGCATCACCTCCTTCCTCCCCTCCCTCCGTCGCCGCCGGGCTAAACCCGGGTGCCGGCGGCGGTGGCGGAGCCCTCCCTCTCTCCCACGGCATGGGGATGGTGCGGGGCCCCTCGACATGAGGAGGTGCGGCCGTTAGGGTCCTGGGGCGCGATGGGTGGCCCTACTTCGGGCGGCGGCGACGAGCCATCTGAGCTCGAATCGGCGACGATGATGTGGAGGGCCTGGTGGACGACTCGGCTACATGTGTGGTTTGGCCTCCAATCAGATCTGATCTGGCCGGTATGGCCTGCTCGCGCGGCAGCGGAGATCGGTGGCGGTCCCGTGACACGATGCTGGACGGAGGTTCGTCGAGCAGATTCGGTGAAAACCTTGCTCTCAGCTAGTTGCCAAGGCCGGCGATGGTGGCGCTCTTCTGTGTCATCTGCTTGAAGGCATTGTCGTGTGTCATCTGCTTGAAGGCATTGTCGTGGAGAAGCTCCATACCTCTATCCGCTACCTTTAGGGGAAATACTAGATCAGTCTATTGGATGACGGCGACGCTCTTGTGTCGTTTCCCCCTTGGGGTGTCATTCTTGAAGGTGTGCATTGGCTCGAGGAACCAGTGGACGGTTTCAGCGGTGGAGCGGTGTTTCATGTGACACATCAATGACGTAGAGTCTCGGAGGCATGGCATTGCAGGGTCTCGGCGATAGATGGGTGAGGATGGACGCGCGTATGGAGGTGGCGTTGTCTGATGTCGTGGTGGCGCCCACGACAAGCCTAACAAGGTCGATACGTCGATACCTGCTCTGAAGTTGGATAGTGGAAGACGATGACAACGGCCTCTGCAGCGTGCGCATAAGGTGCCTGCTGAGAGTGCGTTGGACCGATGTGTGCCCCAGACCCGGCAATTGCAGCTTGGGAGGACTGCGGTTTTAAATGTTGAGCTTTCATGTGAGGTCTGGGCAGGCGGCCTGGACAATACTAACCCCTTAATCAACCTCAGATGTTGCCAAAATGATTCAGACCTATTGATGTATTACTTTGTAAAATCTAAATGGATAATAAAAATAGATGTATGCATCGCCCTGATACAGAGGCTAGAGTCATCCTCCTTTTCAATGAAAAATGAAGAACACAGCAAGTAGCATCAGGTTCCACGCTCACGTAGATGTTCAGAAGGTGACGATTCATAAGCAGCAGCATGCAGCATCAGGTTTGCCGGAAGAAAAAGAAAAGGCATCAAGATCCACGCAAGTGAATGCCAAGTACTAGAAGATTCTAGAGTAGAATTTAAGAGTAGCCTAGGTGAGGGATTACAGATGGCGTCTGTCTTCAACCAACGGAAATCGAATTATCCGATACTGCAAGTCTACAACGCACCCAGCTGAGCAGCACCATCACATTCCCAGGGGAGCAGCGACGATGGCATGCAGCGCAGCAGGGGCAGGGTGGCCGCGCCCAAACAAGTCGAGCACCCGCGGGTCGGCGCACTCCACCGCCTCATCAGCCGCGTCCCCTTCCTTGGCAGCACCCTCACCTGCTCCTCCCAGCACCTTCTGATCAGTCAGGGAGAACCCAAACAGCCTGCAACTGCTCCGCCCGACGACGTCTCCGGCAGCCGCCGACCTGGGCCTGCCACCGTCAGCACTCGCCGGAGTCGAAGCCATGATCCATTCTTCGAACCGGCGGCACCCCGTCCCCGTCACGCTTGGCGTCCGGCGCTGTGCGCACGGCCAGGCCTCCTCCGTCTCCCTCACCATCTCTATGCCGGGAGGACACTGGCCGCCATACGCGCCTCTGTAGCCGCTGGTTCTGCCTTCCAAGTCGAACTGCGGGACCGTCGCCTGGTTGAACATCAGGACGGAGGAGGGAGAGGACACTTTCGCCGCCGCCGACGACGGCGTGAACTGCCCGAGAGCATACCCTTGAGCTGCAGGCGACAGTCCACCCGGCGCAGCTGACCGTTGCGCGTAGCCGAACGGGCCGTGCTGCGCGCGGGCGTCAAAAGCACTTCCTTGGGAGTAGAAGCGAAGTGCTCGAGACATTTCTTGACCTTGCAAGACCTCTGGGAACCCGAGGGATTCGCCGAAGCCTGAGGAATGGTAGGGAAACTCCGCCGGGCTCTGCTGCGGCATGTAGCTCCCCGCATTTGCAGAGAACCGCTGGTGATCCGGAGGGCGAAACTTTGCGACGTCTGGTGAC
The DNA here is from genome assembly GCF_018294505.1 of Triticum aestivum. Taxonomy (NCBI): domain Eukaryota; kingdom Viridiplantae; phylum Streptophyta; class Magnoliopsida; order Poales; family Poaceae; genus Triticum; species Triticum aestivum. The sequence goes on along the minus strand of NC_057796.1, from coordinate 429,539,989 downwards.
CGGGAGCGCGCGGCGCCCTGAGCCCTAGAGCCCATCAACAATTCTTGACCTTGCAAGACCCTGTGGAAGCTTCCTGTTTCCACCGGGTCCGGAAAATCATTTCCATCTGCAAGTTCGATCGCAGGGTTAATTAAAAAATGACACGATTGAGCTAACATGTATCAAAACAGATGTCTGAGCCATGCTGCAGGACCTACCAGTAACTGGAGCATCCAAATTGCCTTGAGGAAAGTACAATTTGGCTCGCTTCGAACTGGATGCTGACAGACAATCATTAACTTGAATTGAACCACCAATTCTCTCGATCTCCCACGGAGAAACCCTGCGTTGGTGGTTGCAATGGTTACCATCATCCCATCTTACCTGTAAAACATGAAAACAAAGCAACACTTCACTTCAGCAGAAATTTGAGGGCCACAACTTACTATGTAGTACAAGTTAAATGTACCTGTGGTTATACTTTACAAACAGGAAGTTCCTAAAAGTGATGGATATTTTCTGTTTTCAGGTCAATGATGTTATGACTTTCAATCAGAACTCAGATATGGATCTGATCATTAGCAATGGCAACCCATCACCTAAGTTGAGTTTTGAAAAGTATTTTACTTTGATGGAGGAAAATTCAAAGTCTTAGACCAAAAAAATGACGAAAGTGTTGTAGTTCATTGTAAATACAAGATCCGGCTTTTGAGAGCTGATATGGTTAATATTTTCTCTAATATTTCATTCAGCTTAGCTTCTACCAGCCTATCATAACGCTTTCCAAGTTATGCACCCTATACCCAATCATTTTGTTCACTATGATATAACTACCTGCTCCAAGTACACTATTGCAAATTCAGAAAGTGCACTCAGTCGATTTTAGAAAGAGAACTACCTGGTCTCTGAAATACTGAAAAATCAATAGTGAGAGAAGCTCATTTCACTAAGAGTTGGAATTCCGCACGGTCTTTATTTCAGGAGAAACAGTGGCAACTACTTCTAGAACATGACAGTCAATGAACATAGAAATGAGGAGCCTACAAGCCAGAGTTGAGAACCATAACTAGTATCTTAGTTACATGTATACCTGTAGGCATCTCCATTTTGATCCAGGCCATCTTATGGGGTCTACTTCACTAATACCTGAAATCAATCCAGTAGACCTGCAGAACAAAAATGAAAATTCAACGACTGATGTACAAAAATGCAATTTTCAGTGAGCTAAAAGGACAGACCTCTCATTTGCATCATCACTGTCATTGGAATCTTTAAACCTCATTCCAATGGAAAACGGATGGTTCAAGCTCTTAGAGAACCTCCAATATGGCACAATAAATTCTGATGCGCCACTCCTGCGGAAGGATGACAAACTGGAATTATTTAGGTCACTAGCTGTTTTATAATACTTAAAAGGCGTAGTAAAGCACAAGACTGAGGCACCATGAAGACAAAAGGACCATCAAATTGCAAAGACAGAATATATGCATAGCCCAAGTGAATAATAAGAATTTCCTAACTTAATGTGCATTGACAGACAAACCTTGGGTCGAAACAAACATGGAAAATACTTCTATTTTCCAAGGAACTGGCAACAGCAGATAGTGTGTGCAGCTTTGATTCATTACTGTTGACAGCTCTAAAAAGGGCTTCATTTCTAAGCTGAACTGCTCTCCGTACACCCAATCTTAGCTCACCATCATCGCCTCTGCAAAAAAAAAAGAATGTCTATGGCACTGAAAAGAATGTAGAAAACATACAAAGCATTAATTCATTAAATTGCCAGATGCTTACCGAAGAAATAAGACTGCATCCCCGGAGACAAGTTTTTTCTTGTTGACAAACGAACTCCAGCCTGTTGTTAGAAGATGCCTACGAGGTTGACCTGGAATTCCAGAAAGTATTTACCGCGCATCACAATTGCGAACCAAGTGAGAGAAGGTGAAATAAACATATTGAATAATGCTAGTAAAATGGGTAGTAAGTTACTGAAGATGACGTTTAACACTTAAACCATTGCCCAAGAACTTCAGGGGTATTAAGTAGGTCAAAACAAGCACAAACTCACCAAACGCGACTAGAAATCTAATCACACTAGGATCTCTGATAAAATAAAACCAAAGCTAGCTCACCTCTCACCTATCATGAGAAATGACAACAAGAGCGTACTAACAGAAACTTAATTTAGGTCGGACATAAGTTCACTTTCATAATTTAAGTCAGCAATCAAGAAAGGGGAGACAAATTACCATCTTCATACTACAAAGTACTAACAGAAACTTGATGACACCCCTTTTATAAAATTGAATTGCCCACCTTACTCATCTAATGACTTGAATTCCAAATACAACCACAGCGATCAAGCTAACCGATTTCATAACCAGATTTGATACCCTAAATTCGGCCTTTACCAAGCACATGCAGCAAGCATATCAGTTTTTTTTTTTACTTTCCACACAAAGCATGAAGGTATATGGATATCGCAACAGCAACAACAAAATCTCCAAGTAAACATGACATGTTACGCACCTCTATAAATATGGCGAAACCTCCACTGTGTGCCATGCAAGTCCTTGGCAACGAGCTCTTGAGAAGGCCTGACCTGCTTGTAGTCCTACAAAGAATTGCAGAGATTGAAGTGGTGAGATCAGCAACAAAAGTGACTATATCAATGTGCAGGTTTGGAATTATTTTTTCCAAGCGCCTCACCAAAGGTGCGAAACAGTCCTCGGCTGCCCGGCGAGGAACAGAGAAACCTCCATGCGTGCTCGTATCGGAGGCAGTGAGGGTCTTGCAGAACATGTGAGGCATACGGGGCTTCTTCTCTCCGTCACCACCGGCCATCTCGTCCTCCCCCTCTTCGGATGCAGACTCACGGACGTTTTGTCTGAACATCTGAAGCACAGAAGGGGAACACTTACACAGAGCAATGAATGGCATTTTACCTTATTTGCAAGTTCGCAAGGATACTGCTCCATTGCAAGCAAAATCGTACTGTAATAACTATGTGGCATCTGTAATCAAGCTTACGGTTATGGCAGGACCGGTGTATTCATGCTCTCATGTACTATGATTTCTTTTGGAGGAAAACAAGTGTACCTTCTCCAAGGTCATAATAAAAGACTCACATCCAGAAACAAAAGAGGAAGAGGAATTCAGCAACGATTTAATACAGTAGCAACTGATGCCAGAGTGAGCTGGAACGCTTAAAACACCAAACACGCACACAGCTGTAAAGAAACAAGGATGCATGGGAGCCTGGGAGGTGATGTTCATGTTTCAGGCTCCAACATTTCACTGCCGAAAACAACGATGCATGAGATATAATGTTCATCTTTCAGGCTCCAACATTTGACTGTCCGAAGCCATATTGCTGATGCCAACTCTCTGCGCTCCGACGAACCAAATGCATATGGAACGGGGGAGGAAGCGACTGACGTAGAACAGCCCAGATCCCCAAATGGAAATGGGAGCGACTGGCAGCAAGATACTGAAGCAGGACAGGAGCACTGACCTCGGCGTCCGCCAGCAGCGCGAGGCGCGCGTACACCTCGTCCGTCGCCGCATCCGCCTGCAAGCGCGCCACGAAAATCACGCCATCGATCGATCAGGAGACCTCGTTTCAGAAGAAGAAGAAGAAGCGGAACGGCCGGGCGCGAGGATGGCAAGGGGACTCACGCAAAGCTCGACGCCGACGACGCGGCACGCCACGTGGGGCGGCACGCGCGGCGCCCCGGCCGGCGCCGGGGCCGGGGCCTCCCCGCCGCCCGCCGCGAGGTGCGCCTGCGGCAGGTACACGACGGCGCTCCCGCGCCTGGGCAGCGCCACCCCGGGCCCAGCGCACGCGTGCCACAGCTCCCCGCACACGCCGACAGCCGCCGCCTCCCCGTCCTCCTCCACGCTGTTCAGGTCGATCCCCATCGGTCGGTCCGTCGCTCTCCCCCCAGAGCTAGCTAGCTAGACCAACCTCCGCCGCGTTAATGCTGTCGCAGCGCAGTGGATGGCGGCGCAGAGGAGCGAGTTTATGGTGCTAGCGGCGGCAGCGGCAGCGGCAGAAGCAAACAATGAATGCGCACCCCGCGAAGGCGAACGCGTCGCGCTCTAGCCATGTCGCTCCGCCCGTCCCATCTAGGAGTACTACTAAGGCAGGGAGTAGGCCAACTGGCCCCCGCCCCCACCGTGGTCTCCCCCGGCTGGCTGCGGCGGTCGCTGTTCCGCCCTGCTCGCTCGCTCACTGTAGCGCCAGGCCTGTGCCGTGCCGCGCCGCGGCGCCTTTATGGCGATGGGGGCCTCGAAAGGCGCCCGGGCTTGGCTCGCCCGCTGGCTTTTTCCGGCGGTCTTTGTTTGGTTGCCCCGCGTCGGGTTCCGCGCTTGGATGGTCTCGGCCGGGTCCGGTCGGGTGGTGGCTGCCGTTCCACTGTTCCCGAACAGCAAGAGAGAGACTGGCCTCGGGGCGGGCGTCGGGGCAAAGAAAGCAAAGCTAGGAGGAAATGAGATGCGGCAAAGGTTGCTTTCGTGGGGGTGCGCTGCTTGTCTATTTGCGCCTGCGCTGTGCGTGGCTTTTCTCAGGGTGTGGGGAGAGGCCCGGCAGTGTCGCTGTCACGTGCTGCCGCAAATGTGCATGGGTGCGCTGCTTTGAGCGTGGGACGTACTCCTAGTACGTGGTAATTTTTTAAAGGGCCGGTCGTCGCAACGCGATTGGAACTGAGCAAAGGGCGAAAGGGCGTTCCTGCCGCTAATAAAGGAATGCATTCTCTCTTTACTGAGAAAAGCAATCAGTTCAGTTCAAGGAAAAGTGTGATCAAACTAAAAAAATTGGAGTGGAGTACGTAGGTTAAACGACAAGTGTGAAAACACATGCCTTCACAAGAGTCAAGACGACCAAAGTCATTTTTTACGTGGAAAAACCGTCACACGGAATGTAACGGCACGGCAAGTCAGCAACACAACAGCAAGCAAACGGGTCCGCTGCCGCGGTCCGTCCGTCGACGGCCGATCTTGATGACGCGGGGACCCGCCACTGGTCCCCGGCGGCAGCCCGTGGTCGTGTGGCGCGGCGTGACGGACCAGATAATGAAGCGGCGCGACAAGAGAGCCCGGGAATACAGCCGAGCGCGGCCTCCCGAGATTCCCCGCCCACTTTTTCCTCGCTCCCCCACCCACTCCTTTCATCTCTCTCTCTCTCTATCCCCAGCGGTCCAGGCAGACCGTGGAAAAAGATCGCGCGAAGCAGGGGAAATCAATCAACGACGAGGCGACGTGCACAGCAGTCGGGGCAGGCGTCAGCACTCACCACATAGGGCCCGTCACGTCCCACGGGTCCCTCCCGCCTTTAACTCTGCAGCACGGCGCGGCCAGCGGCTCAGCCGGGCGCCCGAGCGGTCGTCCGCCGGTCTCCACCCCACCCGTCGCTCGTGCCACCCTCCCCTCCCCCGCTCGCCGAAAGCCGCCGCTGCATGCCGTGCGGCCGAGCGGCGATGCGGCGTGTCATCTGCCATTGTGTGCCCATGCGCGCGTGAGGCGTGGGCGCTTGCTTTCTCGTGCTGGCGCGTCGGGTGACAGGACGCGGGGGGGAGCAGAGCGGAGCGGGGAGAGGGAGGGAGGGCTCGGCTTTCCCGGGGGGCGTGTCGACCGCGTACTCGCGCGCTGTGCTCTGACACTCTGACGCACGCCGCTGCCTCTGACTCGCTGGCCGCTCTGGGGGTTCACGTGCCCGGCCGGAAAGACGAGGGACGACTGCCCAGCCCCAGGCTTTGCTGGCTCATCGGATGCCGCGGCTGTTCACCGGTCAATGCGACAGTGCTTGGATACTGGTGGCAGTCGCTGCTGGCCGGGCCGGTGATGCGACGCTGGTCATGAAGAGTGGTAGGGTCCGGCGTCTCCGTGGCGGTGAGTGGCCCTCGTGGTCTCGGCCGAGTTTTGATAAGCGAGGCGACCGGGGCATCTACGGCCAACAACAGTGTGTGCCACGAACCGGACCCTCTTGTACAAGTTTTAAAACGGACATTGTATTCGATACAGAAGCCGACCATTCGATCATACTCGCACACATTCCAAACCAAATGTAAACAAAACTGACGAATTTCATGCAAACCGGATCATTTTTATTTAAACTGGATCAAATTCATTGCATATTATAAATATTTCAACAGAACAAAAACCGTGACGGAGTCCGTGTCCCATGTCTTGTTTTCACGTGTCCGGCATACTCACCGATCGTGATCTCTAGAAAGTGCAGCAGCGGGAGAGGAAGAATAGGAGTGGTCTTCCTCCCTTGAATCCGCCGTGTCAACAGCGCCACACATGGATAGGCCGGCCTCGTCGTCGTGGCGGCAAGGCGTAAACCGCGGTGGCAGTGCGGCCTTCTTCGGCCACCTCCGCGTCTGTCTCCGTGAACAGGGCGTCCCTCTTCACACGTAGGACACGCAACTACCACGCTCGCGGCGGATGGAAGCTCGGATCCTCTGCGACCATGTTTGGGAACGTAGCATGCAATTTCCAAAAATTTCGTACGCTCACGCAAGGTCTATCTAGGAGATGCATAGCAACGAGAGGGGGAGAGTGTGTTCACGTACCCTCGTAGACCGAAAGCGGAAGCGTTCGACAACGCAGTTGATGTAGTCGAACTTCTTCTCGTTCCAACTGATCAAGCACCAAACGTACGGCACCTCCGAGTTCTGCACACGTTCAGCTCGATGACGTCCCTCGAACTCTTGATCCAGCAAAGTGTCGAGGGAGAGTTCCGTCAGCACGACGGCGTGGTGACGGTGATGGTGAAGTAATCAGCGCACGGCTTCGTCTAAGCATTACGTGAATATGACCAGAAGCGTAAACTATGGATGGGGGTGCCGCACACGACTAACAATGGTTGGTGTGTGTTCTAGGCGCCCCTTCCTCACGTATATAAAGGTTGGAGGGGAGGACAGGCAGCCAAGGGGGTGCCCCAAGTAGGAGGAATCCTACTTGGGGTCCTCCCAATTCAGCCTCCCCCTTTCCTATTCCTATTCAGAGTAGGAAGGGAAGAGGGGGACGGGGGAATCCTATTCCCTTTTTTCTTTCCTTCTCCAATTTGGCCAGCCCATATGGGGGGCGCACCAGCCCCTTTGTGGCTGGTGTGTTTCCCCTCTTGGCCCATAAGGCCCATATCTTTGCCGGGGGTGTCCGGAACCCCTTCCGGGGACCCGATAAGTACCCGGTGCATCCCGAAACACTTCCGGTGTCTGAATTGTTGGGGAACGTAGTAATTTCAAAAAAATTCTACGCACACGCAGGATCATGGTGATGCATATCAACGAGAGGGGAGAGTGTTGTCCACGTACCCTCGTAGACCGAAAGCGGAAGCGTTAGCACAACGCGGTTGATGTAGTCGTACGTCTTCACGATCCGACTGATCCAAGTACCGAACGTACGGCACCTCTGAGTTCAGCACACGTTTAGCTCGATGACGTCCCGTGAACTCCGATCCAGCAGAGCTTCACGGGAGAGTTCCGTCAGCACGACGGCGTGATGACGGTGATGATGTTGCTACCGACACAGGGCTTCGCCTAAGCACCGCTACGATATGACCGAGGTGGAATATGGTGGAGGGGGGCACCGCACATGGCTGGAATAGATCAATAGATCAACTTGTGTGTCCAGAGGTGCCCTCCTACCCCCGTATATAAAGGAGCAAGGGGGAGGCGGCCGACCAGGAGGAGGGCGCGCCAAGGGGGGAGTCCTACTCCCACCGGGAGTAGGACTCCTCCTTTTCCTTGTTGGAATAGGAGAGGGAAGGAAGGGAGAGAGGAGGAGAAGGAAAAAGGGGGGCGCCGCCCCCTCCTTGTCCAATTCGGACTAGAGGGGGAGGGGGCGCGCGGCCGCCCTGGCCGCCCCTCCTCTTCTCCCACTAAGGCCCATGAGGCCGAATTAACTCCCCGGGGGGTTCCGGTAACCCCCCGGCACTCCGGTTTTCTCTGAAACCACTCGGAACACTTCCGATGTCCGAATATAGTCATCCAATATATCGATCTTTACGTCTCGACCATTTCGAGACTCCTCGTCATGTCCGTGATCATATCCGGGACTCCGAACTACCTTCGGTACATCAAAACACAAAAACTCATAATACCGATCGTCACCAAACTTTAAGCGTGCGGACCCTACGGGTTCAACAACTATGTAGACATGACCGAGACACGTCTCCGGTCAATAACCAATAACGGAACCTGGATGCTCATATTGGCTCCTACATATTCTACGAAGATCTTTATCGGTCAAACCGCATAACAACATACGTTGTTCCCTTTGTCATCGGTATGTTACTTGCCCGAGATTCGATCGTCGGTATCTCAATACCTAGTTCAATCTCGGTACCGGCAAGTCTATTTACTCGTTCCGTAATGCATCATCCCGCAACTAACTCATTAGTCACATTGCTTGCAAGGCTTATAGTGGGCCCAGAGATACCTCTCCGACAATCGGAGTGACAAATCCTAATCTTGATTCATGCCAACCCAACAAACACCTTCGGAAACACCTGTAGAGCATCTTTATAATCACCCATTTACGTTGTGACGTTTGATTGCACACAAAGTGTTCCTCCGGATATTCGGGAGTTACATAATCTCATAGTCATAGGAACATGTATAAGTCATGAAGAAAGCAATAGCAACATAGTAAACGATCAAGTGCTAAGCTAACGGAATGGATCAAGTCAATCACATCATTCTCTAATGATGTGATCCCGTTAATCAAATGACAACTCATGTCTATGGCTAGGAAACTTAACCATCTTTGATTCAACGAACTAGTCAAGTAGAGGCATACTAGTGACACTCTGTTTGTCTATGTATTCACACATGTACTAAGTTTCCGGTTAATACAATTCTAGCATGAATAATAAACATTTATCATGGAATAAGGAAATAAATAATAACTTTATTATTCCCTCTAGGGCATATTTCCTTCATGAATACCATCGTCCTATATATCAAGCTTTACCTCTCGACCATTTCGAAACTCCTTGTTATGTCCGTGATCACATCCGGGACTCCGAACAACATTCGTCACCAAATCACATAACTCATATAATACAAAATCGTCATCGAACGTTAAGCGTGCGGACCCTACGGGTTCGAGAACTATGTAGACATGACCGAGACAACTCTCTGATTAATAACCAATAGCGGAACCTGGATGCTCATATTGGTTCCTACATATTCTATAAAGATCTTTATCGGTTGAACCGTTATGACAACATACGTTATTCCCTTTGTCATCGGTATGTTACTTGCCCGAGATTCGATCGTCGGTATCTTCATACCTAGTTCAATCTCGTTACCGGCAAGTCTCTTTACTCGTTCCGTAATACATCATCCCGCAACTAACTCATTAGTCACATTGCTTGCAAGGCTTATTATGATGTGCATTACCGAGAGGGCCTAGAGATACCTCTCCGGTACTCGGAGTGACAAATCCTAATCTCGATCCATGCCAACCCAACAAACACCTTCGGAGATACCTGTAGAGCATCTTTATAATCACCCAATACGTTGTGATGTTTGATAGCACACAAGGCATTCCTCCGGTATCCGGGAGTTGCATGATTTCATAGTCAAAGGAATATGTATATGACATGAAGAAAGCTATAGCAATAAAACTGAACGATCATTATGCTAAGCTAACGAATATGTCTTGTCCATCACATCATTCTCCTAATGATGTGATCCCGTTCATCAAATGACAACACATGTCTATGGTTAGGAAACTTAACCATCTTTGATTAAGGAGCTAGTCTAGTAGAGGCTTACTAGAGACACAGTGTTTTGTCTATGTATCCACACATGTATTAAGTTTCCGGTTAATACAATTCTATCATGAATAATAAACATTTATCATGACATAAGAAAAATATAAAATAACAACTTTATTATTGCCTCTAGGGCATATTTCCTTCAGTCTCCCACTTGCACTAGACTCAATAATCTAGTTCACATCGCCATGTGATTTAACACCAATAGTTCACATCACCATGTGATTAACACCCATAGTTCACATCGCCATGTGACCAACACCCAAAGGGTTTACTAGAGTCAATAATCTAGTTCACATTGCCATGTGATTAACACCCAAAGAGTACTAAGGTGTGATTATGTTTTGCTTGTGAGAGAAGTTTAGTCAACGGGTCTGCCACATTCAGATCCGTATGTATTTTGCAAATTTCTATGTCTACAAGGCTCTGCATGGAGCTACTCTAGCTAATTTCTCCCACTTTCAATACGTATCTAGATTGATACTTAGAGTCATCTAGATCAGTGTCAAAGCTTGCATAGACGTAACTCTTTACGACGAACTCTTTATCACCTCCATAACCGAGAAACATTTCCTTAGTCCTCTAAGGATAACTTTGACCGCTGTCCAGTGATCCACTCCTGGATCACTATTGTACCCCTTTGCCAAACTCATGACAAGGTACACAATAGATCTGGTATACAACATAGCATACTTTATAGAACCTATGGCTGAGGCATAGGGAATGACTTTCATTCTCTTTCTATTTTCTGCCGTGGTCGGGTTTTGAGTCTTACTCAACTTTACACCTTGCAACACAGACAAGAACCCTTTCTTTGACTGATCTATTTTGAACTTCTTCAAAATTTTGCCAAGGTATATACTTTGTGAAAGTCCTATTAAGCGTCTCGATCAATCCCTATAGATCTTGATGCCCAATATAAAAGCAGCTTCACCGAGGTCTTTCATTGAAAAACTCTTATTCAAGTATCTTTTTATGCTATCTAGAAATTCTATATCATTTCCAATCAACAATATGTCATCCACATATAATATTAGAAATGTTACAGAGCTCCCACTCACTTTCTTGTAAATACAGACTTCTCCAAAAGTCTGTATAAAACCATATGCTTTGATCACCTCATCAAAGCGTATATTCCAATTCCGAGATGCTTGCACCAGTCCATAAATGGATCGCTGGAGCTTGCACACTTTGGTAGCACCTTTAGGATCAACAAAACCCTCTGGTTGCATCATATACAACTCTTCTTTAAGAAATCCATTAAGGAATGCAGTTTTGTGGTCCATTTGCCAGATTTCATAATCATAAAATGCGACAATTGCTAACATGATTCGGACAGACTTAAGCATCGCTACGAGTGAGAAAATCTCATCGTATTCAACACCTTGAACACCTTGAACATGCCTTAGCCGTCGTGGCTCTGTCAAATGAAGTTCCCACTCGTCTGGCGGATGTGCTAAGGCGGCTTGCCGTGCTACCTCAATGATTCTAGGAATTGAGACGAGCTTCTGCAAGAGCCGGAGCCATAGCCGCTTTAAGCCGGGCCAAGGCGAGGCTACCGGAGCTAGACCCGGCCGACATCGCCCTTGGGTATCCCAGCTTGAAGGAGGACGGCACCCCATTTAACTAGAAGGATTTCGCCGCTTGCGTGAAGGACATATGCCCTGTGGCCACTCTGATCGGTAATGACACGGATCTTACCAAATACCAACCGGGTTATGACGCCGAGAATCAGAGAATTCCAACACCACATTATGAAGCAACCAGTCTGATCCCTCCAACTCGTAAGCATACCTTCGCCCCTGAAGTTGATCCGGCCGGGTTAATTGATGATGAAGCTGAATTTGAAGCCTTGAGTGGCATTGACTGGAAATAATCAACATTCCAGGACAGGGAAACAGCCGGAGGAGTGGAAAGGGATGAACCGGAAGCCTCAGCCCAACAACACCTTTGATCCCTCAGGCGGCTCATATTTATGTCTTGATAAAAAACAATGCTTCACTATTTGGACTCGGGGAGTCATGTAATAGAGTAGGAAAACACTTATTTTTGTCGTGCCATCGCGCACTTGTGTGGCGCTCAACAATGTTTAAGCCGCCCTCTTATATTCCCCCGGGTTATGCTTGATCCTCTGCTTTCCTTACGTTTAAAGAGCTGCTTGAAATTGTCCTGCATATAAAACAAATCACAAGTCCCTTGGCGGCTTACCGCATGGAGGGTCATATATCTGTGATCCTGCGATTACACTGCCGATTTATGTGACCCAAAAGAAAAAATGAGGGTGAGAACCCAACTCTGTAATATGATGTTTATTATGTGCGATCAACTTTATTGATCAAGGTTAAGTCGGTGGAATAGAAACCACCCTTGACACTTTAGACATGATCAAAAGAACTTCAAATAAAATCCAAAAAAATGTTTGAAAAAGAGACTTCAAAAATTTGGAGGCTTCTGATTCGAATACGACCAGAAAACCGTCCCAAAGGGGTTAAGCTAAGATTCGAATATGATCATATAGCCCCCAGTGGCTTTGGCATTGCCGATCAAGAGGGTACCGACAGCTATGTACTCTTTGGTTCGAATACGACCTATGTTTGAATAGGAAGCCCCCAAATGACCTTGAGAGTTGTTTAACGACGCTGATTCGAATACGATCCACGTCGGTTTCCAAAGGGGGTTGAGCTATGATTCAAATATGACCAAGAAACTCCCCAGTGAGCTCGACAGTGTGCCGATCAAAAGGGTATCGACAGCTATGTTCTCTTTGGTTCGAATACGACCTATGTTTGAACAGGAAGCCCCCTAGTGATCATAATGTTTAATGGCTAGATTCGAATACGATCGTATGCCGGATCAGCCCCCAAGTGATCATGTGATATTATAATGAAAATAACAATGACACATTTACCTTTGAGGGAAAAAAAGGACAGAGGTCCTGCTTTATTATTTATCATAATATATACATTGTCACGGAAGTATGTACATTATGAGAGCCGGTGGCTCAAGTGTAATAAGGCCGAAGATGAGCGATATTCCACGGCCGGCGGGTCTCCTCCTCTGACTTACGTGAATCTTTGTGCTCTCGAACATCGATGAGGTAGTATGACCCATTGTGCAAGTTCTTGCTGACAACAAAGGGCCCTTCCCAAGGTGGGGATAACTTGTGTGCATCTGTTTGATCCTGGATGAGCCGAAGCACCAAGTCACCTTCCTGAAAGGTTCTGGACTTAACCCGGCGGCTATGATAGCGGCGCAGGTCTTGTTGGTAAATCACCGAGCGAGCTGCTGCTACGTCACGCTGTTCGTCCAACAAGTCAAGAGCATCCTGACGCGCTTGTTCATTGTCCGCAACACGAGGCGAGTCATGACGGATGTCGCTAGGGAGAACCGCCTCGGCTCCGTAAACCATGAAGAAAGGCGTATAACCCGTAGACCTATTAGGAGTAGTATTGATGCTCCATATCACAGAGGGTAATTCCTCCACCCAACAACCCGGCGTCCGCTGCAAAGGGACCAAATGCCGGGGCTTGATGCCTTTCAAGATTTCCTGATTGGCTCTCTCAGCTTGACCATTGGATTGGGGGTGAGCCACGGATGAAACATCAAGTCGAATATGCTCTCGTTGACAAAATTCTTCCATGGCGCCTTTAGACAGATTGGTACCATTGTCAGTTATAATGCTGTGTGGAAAACCAAAGCGAAATATCACCTTTTTCATGAACTGAACCGCCGTGGCTGCATCACACTTACTAACTGGCTCTGCCTCAACCCACTTTGTGAACTTGTCAACCACCACCAAGAGGTGGGTCTTCTTATCCTTGGACCTTTTGAAAGGTCCAACCATATCAAGCCCCCAGACTGCAAACGGCCAAGTGATTGGAATCATCCTCAACTCTTGAGCCGGCATGTGAGCACGTCTTGAGAACTTCTGACAACTGTCACATTTACTGACTAAGTCCTCTGCATCAGCATGAGCCGTCAGCCAATAAAAACCATGACGAAAAGCTTTGGCCACAAGGGATTTTGAGCCGGCATGATGGCCACAATCCCCCTCGTTAATCTCACGTAAAATTTCTTGACCTTCCTCAGGGGAAACACAACGCTGAAAAGCCCCAGTGACACTGCGATGAAGCAACTCGCCATTGGCAATTATCATTGACTTAGACCGCCGGGTTATTTGTCTGGCCAAAGTTTCATCCTCAGGCAATTCTCCCCGGGTCATGTAAGCCAAGTATGGCACTGTACAATCTGGGATAACATGAAGAGCCGCCACCAACTGTGCTTCTGGGTCCGGAACAGCCAAGTCTTCCTCTGTAGGTAACTTGACAGAAGGGTTATGCAGAATATCCAAGAAAGTATTAGGCGGCACCGGCTTTCGCTGAGAGCCCAACCGGCTTAAGGCATCAGCCGCCTCGTTCTTTCTGCGGTCAATGTGCTCTACTTGGTAACCCTGAAAATGCCCGGCAATGGCATCAACTTCACGGCGATAAGCCGCCATGAGGGGGTCCTTGGAATCCCACTTGCCTGATACTTGTTGAGCCACCAAATCTGAGTCGCCAAAGCACCTTACCCGGCTTAAGCTCATCTCCTTAGCCATCCGAAGACCATGGAGCAAGGCCTCATACTCAGCTGCATTGTTAGTACAGGGAAACATCAACCGTAGCACATAAAGAAATTTGTCACCTCGAGGGGAAGCTAACACGACTCCAGCCCCCGAGCCCTCCAATTGCCTGGACCTGTCGAAGTGAATAGTCGAGTATGTGTTATCCGGTTTCTCTTCAGGCATCTGCAGCTCTGTCCAATCGTTGATGAAATCCACCAATGCTTGCGATTTGATAGCCGTGCGTGGCACATACTTTAGACCATGAGGCCCAAGTTCAATGGCCCACTTAGCGACTCTTCCTGTGGCTTCTCTGTTTGGGATGATATCTCCTAAAGGAGCAGAACTAACCACAGTGATAGGGTGGCCCTGGAAATATTGCTTAAGCTTCCGGCTTGCCATGAATACCCCATAAACAAGCTTCTGCCAATGTGGATACCGTTGCTTGGACTCAATAAGTACTTCGCTGACGTAGTAAACCGGCCGCTGAACCGGATGTTCCTTACCCGCCTCCTTGCGCTCCACCACGATGGCCACACTGACGGCTCATGTGTTAGCGGCTACATACAATAATAAGGGCTCCTTATCAATAGGAGCAGCAAGAACTGGCAGTTCAGCTAACTGTCTTTTCAAATCCTCAAAGGCGGCGTTGGCAGCATCACTCCAGACAAAGTCATCTGTTTTCTTCATCATCTGATACAGCGGTATGGCCTTTTCGCCCAACTTAAAGCAGCGATCCGGCCCGCCAGACGCTGGACGTCATTTATGCACGCCGGCTTAGCCAGAGAGGTGATTGCCTTGATCTTCTCCGGGTTAGCTTCAATGCCTCTTTGAGAAACCAGAAAACCCGAAAGCTTGCCTGCAGGAACACCAAAAACACACTTGGCCGGGTTAAGCATCATCTTGTAAACCCGGAGATTACCAAAGGTTTCCCTCAGATCGTCTATCAAGGTCTCCTTCTCTCTGGACTTTACCACAATATCATCCACATAGGCATGAACGTTGCGCCCAATCTGATTATGAAGACAATTCTATACGCAGCGCTGGTAAGTCACCTGGGCGCTCTTGAGCCCAAAAGGCATAGACACATAACAGAAGGCTCCAAAGGGAGTAATGAACGCCGTCTTCTCTTGGTCCTTAACTGCCATTTTGATCTGATGGTAACCAGAGTAAGCATCCAAAAAACTCAAACGCTCACAACCTGCCGTAGCATCAATAATTTGATCAATACGGGGGAGAGCAAAAGGATCAGCCGGGCAAGCCTTGTTTAAATCCGTATAATCCACACACATACGCCAGCTGTCGTTCTTCTTGAGCACGAGCACCGGGTTAGCTAGCCATTCTGGATGAAAGACTTCGACGATGAACCCGGCCGCCAAGAGCCGGGCTACTTCCTCACTAATGGCTTTCCGCCTCTCCTCATTAAACCGCCGGAGAAATTGCTTGATTGGCTTAAATTTTGGATCAATATTAAGAGTGTGCTCAGCGAGTTCTCTCGGTACACCCGGCATGTCAGAAGGTTTCCATGCAAAGATGTCCCGGTTCTCACGGATGAACTCGATGAGCGCGCTTTCCTATTTAGGATCCAGATTGGCACTGATGCTGAACTGCTTAGATGAGTCGCCTGGAACAAAGTCAATAAGCTTAGTCTCATCGGCCGACTTAAATTTCATTACCGGCTCATGCTCCGTGGTCGGCTTTTTCAAAGACATCATATCTGCCGAGTCAACATTATCCTTGTAAAACTTTAATTCCTCTGTCGCACAAACAGATTCAGCGTAAGCAGCGTCACCTTCCTCGTACTCCAAAGCTATCTTTCGGCTGCCATGAACCGTAATGGTCCCGTTGTGACCCGGCATCTTGAGCTGCAAATATACGTAACACGGCCGTGCATGAACTTGGCGTAAGCCGGCCGCCCAAATAGAGCATGGTACGGGCTTCTGATCTTGACCACCTCAAAAGTCATTTTTTCCGCCCTGGAGTTGTACTCATCTCCAAAGGCTACTTCCAGCTCGATCTTACCAACTGGATACGCTGACTTACCGGGCACCACGCCATGGAAAATAGTATTGGACTGGTTGAGGTTTTTATCAGTTAATCCCATACGACGGAAGGTCTCATAATAGAGGATGTTGATGCTACTACCTCCGTCCATGAGTACCTTAGTGAGTTTATACCCACCAACCTGAGGAGCCACCACCAAGGCCAGGTGACCCGGATTATCAACCCGGGGAGGGTGATCTTCCCTACTCCATACAATCGGCTGCTCAGACAATTGCAAGTAACGTGGAACTGCCGGCTCAACAGCGTTCACAGCCCTCATATGAAGCTTCTGGTCTCGCTTGCACAAACTGGTAGTAAACACATGATACTGTCCACTATTGAGCTGCTTTGGATGGGTCTGGTATCCCCCCTGCTGCTACTGCTGATTACCCTGGCCAGATTGCTGGTTAAAACCACCTTGATTACCTTGAGAATTCTGAAAATTGGAATTTGAACCGCCGCCCGGGCCATGAAAGCCGCCGCTACCTGAGCCGCCGCCCTGCCCATTGTTACCGTCGAACATGTTGGAATTCTTGAAAGCTTTCATGATCGCGCAGTCTTTCCATAGATGAGTGGCCGGCTTCTCCCTAGAGCCATGCCTTGGACAGGGCTCATTTAACAATTGCTCAAGCGTCGGGCCTGACCCGCCAGACCGGGGAGGTGGTCTCCCCTTACGTCGGTGATTGTTACCCTGCGCGTTGGTGTTAGCCACAAACTCCATACCATCATCAGCCTTACGTTTATTACCTCCTTGACTCGCCGGGTTATGCTGAGGGCCCTTGCCGTTGCCATTCTTCTTTCCCTTCCCTGTCTTTTCATCATCAGACGCGGGATCCTTGGTACTATCAGAGTCGGCGTACTTGACCAGAGCCGCCATCAGCGTACCCATATCGTTGCAATCGCGCTTGAGCCGCCCGAGCTTCATCTTCAGGGGCGCAAAACGACAATTTTGCTCCAACATTAAGACTGCAGAGCCGGCATCCATCTTATCAGACGAATGTATTATTTCCTTGACCCGGCGTACCCAATGGGTTGTGGATTCGCCTTCTTGCTGCTTGCAGCTAGTCAAATCCACAATTGAAATAGATTGCTTACATGTATCTTTGAAGTTTTGGATGAACCGGACTTTCAGCTCTGCCCATGACCCGATGGAATTAGGTGGCAGTCCCTTCAACCAACTGCGGGCAGTCCCATCCAACATCATGGTGAAGTATTTGGCCATCGCCGCTTCACTGACCTCCAGCAACTCCATAGCCATCTCGTAGCTTTCAATCCATGCTCCGGGCTGTAAATCAGCCGTGTAATTAGTTACCTTCCTAGGTCCTTTGAAATCTTTGGGCAGACGTTCGTTACGGAGAGCCGGCACCAGACAAGGGACACCTCCGGTCCTCGTAGCTACGCCTGCCTCCATAGAAGCCGTTGGGTAAACCGGAAAAGGCTGGTAAGCTGTCAGCTGAGCCGCGTGCTCAGCCTCCTGACGTGCTCTGTCTTGATCTACCGCGTTAAAGGATCCATTATGCGTCGGGCCATGCCCACCTGGCAAGTCACGGCTCCGGACGTTGCTTGAGCCGGCCGCTGAAACCATGTGTCTACTATAACTTGGGCTCCGGTTTGGACGAGGGGTTGAATGAATCCTGTCCCGGCTATATGAATATGCCTCCTGTTGTGCCAAAGCCGTCTGAAGAAGTTCTCTGACCCTGCGGGTTTCGACCGCCGTTGGAGAATCGCCCTTGACCGGGAGAGCCGCCAGTCGTGCCGCTGCAGCGATCATGTTTTCCAATGGATTAGAATAATGACCCGGTGGTATTGGTACGTATCGAGGTGGGGCAGTATTCACACGGGAAGGCCCCATCACTTGCGGCTGAACCAGCGTTCCAACCCCGGGTGCCGTGATTTCTGGCGGGTTACTAGGCCCTGCACCGGGCGTGTTGAAGAGGTTTCGAGGATCATAAACCGGAGGGAGCCGAGATTGAGCCTTCTGATGCCTCCTTCTCATGACCTCATTGGATGCATTCTGATCCATTGTGAGCCAGAAAGACTGCACCTGGATCAGCTGAGTCTGGGCGTCCAGAGCCGCCCGTTCTGCAGCCATCCTGATTCCTTCCGCTGCCAGATCTTCCTTGGCCTGCGCTATATCCAGCTTTAACTATGCCACTTCTGCATCATGTTGAGCTTGATCCGCTGGGACGACCGTGGCGGTTAACAGGGCAGTCATCTTATCCGTGAGATCCATCAGCACCTGAGCCGGCGAGTGCACAGGGCCTCCTGCCCCAGCGGCGGAGTTTTGAACAGGTTGCGTGCCGGCCATGAAGATTCCAACCTGGCTTGGCGGCTCAAAAGGGTCCGGAATACTGTCGCCATCGGTACAACCCCCGAGCCTGCCGTCTTGAAGTTGATACAACGAGTCCGTCTGTAGCGACCAAACCTCAAACAGTCTGTGCTGCTGTGCACCAGTGTCATCCCTGGATCAGTAATGCTGACACGCACAGTACTAATGGAGGATTTATAACAGAGTAGCAATCACACACTTATTACATCGAATATCTCAAAAGAGAATAAGTATGATAAATATGGCTTAAGGCCATCTAAATACGATAACAGCGGAAGGCTTGGAAGATAAGTGAGTCCATCAACTCCAACAGCATCACTGAGTATAAGACCACGACCTAAGGCACCTTACTCGTCGTCTGAAAAGTCTGCAACATGAAACGTTGCAGCCCGAAAACGGGTCAGCACATGGAATATGCTGGCAATGTAACACATAGAGAATAATGAACATAATAATGCTATACTACATGCATATATGGCCGGTGGAAAGCTCTATGGTTACAGTTTTGCGAAAAGCCAATTTTTCCCTACTGCAAAGGAATAAATTTTATTTAACTATCATGGTGGTTGTGAAACATTGAGATGGTTGACAGCATCTCAATCCCAATTAAGTATCATCATTAACCCAACAAGATTAATTAAAGTAACATGATGAGATTCACATGATAATCCAAGTACTAGATACTCAAGTTGTCCATAACCGGGGACACGGCTAACCATGATTAGTTTATACACTCTGCAGAGGTTTGTGCACTTTTCCCACAAGACTCGATCGCCTCCGCTTGGTTCTCGCACTACATGATGTTTGAGAAACGGATGACCGAGACACAGTCTTTCAGAAGTGTTTGCACCTTACGATGTGATAGACAGTACCACCTACATCCCCTACATCTGCTAGTCTACCACTGTAAGAGTTCACACAACTTAATCAATTATGCTAGAGCCCATAATAGCTTGCGGCTGCACACGGAAGTTTCTAGCATGAATAATCTCATGATCCCTTTGAACCTGGGTGACGATCCAAAAGAAAAACAGGCAATCCTGGAATACCCAGGTACCTCAATCCACCCAGATGTGAGTTTTAGTTGCCACCTTAAGTAAAACATTAATTAACAATCTCACATCTGTCATGAATATCTCTCAAACCCAATCCACGTCTACAAGCATAGCATAGCAATATAATAGCAAACGTAGAAGTAACTCCCAAGGGTTTGATAATAAAACAGGTAATAGGTACTACCTCAGCTACTTCCCAATACCCACAATTTAATTAGATCCTAATCATGCAATGTTTGAGGATTGGTCTAATGCAATAAAAACTGGGTATGGAAAGGTATGATCAAAGTGTTACTTGCCTTGCTGATGATCCACATACTGGCCTACGGTGCGTCCTCCTTGGCGTAGGTTGCGAAACTCACGCTTCTTCATAGCCATAGCTCCTGCTGAAACATGGGTTGTACGGAAAGCTTGCTGAAACTGGTCCCATGTGACAGTGTCAATAGGGTGTGTGGCTGTGTAATTCTCCCACCATGATGCTGCGAGTCCATCAAGCTGATGTGCGGCAAAACGCACTCTTTCCGCATCTGTGCATCCTGCAGTGGCCAACTCCGTTCCAACTTTGCGGAGCTAATCATCTGCAACAATCGGCTCGGTGCTACTGGAAAACACCAGCGGATTTAGCCTCAGGAAACGGGCTAAGTGATCAACAGGTGGTGGTGGTGGGTTGTTGTTGTTGTTGCCTTGGTTCTGTACTAGCACTTGCATCAGGGCATTCTGTTACTGAATCAACTGAGTGATCTCTGGTGGGAAAACAAATCCGGTGTCGCGTCTCGAAGGCATCTGATAGGTTTAGAAAAGATGAGAATTTAGAATAGAATGGGGTCTAGAGAGAAAACACTACCCATATGCTCATGAGTCAAACACAATCAATAACACTCAATCAATCCAAACAAGGCATACAATCGATCTAACTAGCGTTACAAAAGTGCTTGAACTATAAAAAAAATGGGGGAAAACTACTACTGATATGGTGGTCTACTAGAAATTCTGATCAGTTGAAGACTCCATGATATCTGTGTTGGGGAACGTAGTAATTTCAAAAAATTTCCTACGCACACGCAAGATCATGGTGATGCATAGCAACGAGAGGGGAGAGTGTTGTCCACGTACCCTCATAGACCGACAGCGGAAGCGTTATCACAACGCGGTTGATGTAGTCGTACGTCTTCACGATCCGACCGATCAAGTACCGAACGCACGGCACCTCCGAGTCCTACACACGTTCAGCTCGATGACGTCCCTTGAACTGCGATCCAGCCGAGTGTTGAGGGAGAGTTTCGTCAGCACGACGGCGTGGTGACGATGATGATGTTCTACCGACGCAGGGCTTCGCCTAAGCTCCGCAATGATATTATCGAGGTGTAATTTGGTGGAGGGGGGCACCGCACACGGCTAAAAGATCTCAAGGATCAATTGTTGTGTCTCTGGGGTGCCCCCCTGCCCCCGTATATAAAGGAGCAAGGGAGGAGGAGGCCGGCCCTAGGAGGGGGCGCACCAAGTGTGGAGTCCTACTAGGACTCCCTAGTCCTAGTAGGATTCCACCTCCCATATGGAATAAGAAAAGAGGAAGGGAAAAACAGAAGGAAGGAAGGGGGCGCCCCCCTTCCCTAGTCCAATTCGGACCAGACCAAGGAGAGGGGTGCGGCCACCCTTGAGGCCCATTTTCTTATTTCCCGTATGGCCCAATAAGGCCCAATACGTATTCCCGTAACTCTCCGGTACTCCGAAAAATACCCGAATCACTCGGAACCTTTCCGAAGTCCGAATATAGTCGTCCAATATATCAATTTTTACGTCTCGACCATTTCGAGACTCCTCGTCATGTCCCCGATCTCATCCGGGACTCCAAACTCCTTCGGTACATCAACATACATAAACTCATAATAAAACTGTCATCGTAACTTTAAGCGTGCGGACCCTACGGGTTCGAGAACTATGTAGACATGACCGAGACACGTCTCCGGTCAATAACCAATAGCGGGACCTGGATGCCCATATTGGCTCCCACATATTCTACGAAGATCTTTATCGGTCAGACCGCATAACAACATACGTTGTTCCCTTTGTCATCAGTATGTTACTTGCCCGAGATTCGATCGTCGGTATCTCGATACCTAGTTCAATCTCGTTACCGGCAAGTCTCTTTACTCGTTCCGTAACACATCATCCCACAACTAACTTATTAGTCACAATGCTTGCAAGGCTTATAGTGATGTGCATTACCGAGTGGGCCCAGAGATACCTCTCCGACAATCGGAGTGACAAATCCTAATCCCGAAATACGCCAACCCAACAAGTACCTTTGGAGACACCTGTAGAGCACCTTTATAATCACCCATTTACGTTGTGACGTTTGGTAGCACACAAAGTGTTCCTCCGGTAAACGGGAGTTGCATAATCTCATAGTCAGAGGAACATGTATAAGTCATGAAGAAAGCAATAGCAACATACTAAACGATCGGGTGCTAAGCTAACGGAATGGGTCAAGTCAATCACGTCATTCTCCTAATGAGGTGATCTCGTTAATCAAATGACAACTTATGTCTATGGCTAGGAAACATAACCATCTTTGATTAACGAGCTAGTCAAGTAGAGGCATACTAGTGACACTCTGTTTGTCTATGTATTCACACATGTATTATGTTTCCGGTTAATACAATTCTAGCATGAATAATAAACATTTATCATGATATAAGGAAATAAATAATAACTTTATTATTGCCTTTAGGGCATATTTCCTTCAATCTGCTCCAGCTTCATCAACAAAGTCATCTTCACTGGGGTCCGAGTCGGTGTCGTCGATGATGATGTAGTTATCCGGGCAAGTGCATTCATCACCTTCAGCTTTTGGTACTGGATTTCCCATGAATACTCCAATCTTCTTCTCCAGGTCATCATTCTTCCCTACTAGTGCGACGATTTGCTCCAAATAATCCTCACGTGTAGCCTTGAGTTCTTCCTCCAGCTCCTTGATCTTCATCAATGCCTTCTTCAGATCTATCTTGTCTGAGCACATCTGGTTCTCCTGGCGACGAATGTGTTGGTTTTGCTCCTGGATGAAAGCTGCAATTGATCCATCCTTCTTGGTGCTGATCATTTCCCATTGCTCGTCTCGGTGTCCACAAATCTGATAAATAGTATCCTTAAGCTCCCTGTGGTAGACTTCTCCAATGCGTCCCATAGCGATGTGGGCTGCCATGCTCTTACCTAAAGTCTAGGTTGGTGCTTCAAAAGACAACTTTATAGGCTCAGTGACTGGCGCAATCGTCCTTCCTGGAACTTGAACTTGAATCTTCCAGCTCTCCTCTTCAGGTAATGTGGCGTTGTAGGTTCCGGTGATGCTTGGTATTCCTATGTTCAAATACTTAGTGACTTCCTTCAAGTGACGTCCAAAAGGCGTATCTCCATCTGGTTGCATGAACTTGCTCCTTGCATCCGCCATTCCTAAAAGAGTAGAAAGTGGAGAGGGGTCAGAAATGAGAAGAGAGAAGTGTTCTAGGGTTTAAGCTTAGTGGTCGTGTCCTACAGTCAGCGTGTGCTCTGATACCACCTTTGTAGCGACCAGACCTCAAACAGTCTGTGCTGCTGTGCACCAGTGTCATCCCTGGATCAGTAATGCTGACACGCACAGTACAAATGGAGGATTTATAATAGAGTAGCAATCACACACTTATTACATCGAATATCTCAAAAGAGAATAAGTATGATAAATATGGCTTAAGGCCATCTAAATACGATAACAGCGGAAGGCTTGGAAGATAAGTGAGTCCATCAACTCCAACGGCATCACTGAGTATAAGACCACGACCTAAGGCACCTTACTCGTCGTCTGAAAAGTCTGCAACATGAAACGTTGCAGCCCGAAAATGGGTCAGCACATGGAATATGCTGGCAATGTAACACTTGCGGCTGAACCAGCGTTCCAACCCCGGGTGCCGTGATTTCTGGCGGGTTACTAGGCCCTGCACCGGGCGTGTTGAAGAGGTTTCGAGGATCATAAACCGGAGGGAGTCGAGATTGAGCCTTCTGATGCCTCCTTCTCATGACCTCATTGGATGCATTCTGATCCATTGTGAGCCGGAAAGACTGCGCCTGGATCAGCTGAGTCTGGGCGTCCAGAGCCGCCCGTTCTGCAACCATCCTGATTCCTTCCGCTGCCAGATCTTCCTTGGCCTGCGCTATATCCAGCTTTAACTATGCCACTTCTGCATCATGTTGAGCTTGATCCGTTGGGACGACCGTGGCGGTTAACAGGGCAGTCATCTTATCCGTGAGATCCATCAGCACCTGAGCCGGCGAGTGCACAGGGCCTCCTGCCCCAGCGGCGGAGTTTTGAACAGGTTGCATGCCGGCCATGAAGATTCCAACCCGGCTTGGCGGCTCAAAAGGGTCCGGAATACTGTCGCCATCGGTACAACCCCCGAGCCTGCCGTCTTGAAGTTGATACAACGAGTCCGTCTGTAGCGACCAGACCTCAAACAGTCTGTGCTGCTGTGCACCAGTGTCATCCCTGGATCAGTAATGCTGACACGCACAGTACTAATGGAGGATTTATAACAGAGTAGCAATCACACACTTATTACATCGAATATCTCAAAAGAGAATAAGTATGATAAATATGGCTTAAGGCCATCTAAATACGATAACAGCGGAAGGCTTGGAAGATAAGTGAGTCCATCAACTCCAACGGCATCACTGAGTATAAGACCACGACCTAAGGCACCTTACTCGTCATCTGAAAAGTCTGCAACATGAAACGTTGCAGCCCGAAAACGGGTCAGCACATGGAATATGCTGGCAATGTAACACATAGAGAATAATGAACATAATAATGCTATACTACATGCATATATGGCCGGTGGAAAGCTCTATGGTTACAGTTTTGCGACAAGCCAATTTTTCCCTACTGCAAAGGAATAAATTTTATTTAACTATCATGGTGGTTGTGAAACATTGAGATGGTTGACAGCATCTCAATCCCAATTAAGTATCATCATTAACCCAACAAGATTAATTAAAGTAACATGATGAGATTCACATGATAATCCAAGTACTAGATACTCAAGTTGTCCATAACCGGGGACACGGCTAACCATGATTAGTTTATACACTCTGCAGAGGTTTGTGCACTTTTCCCACAAGACTCGATCGCCTCCGCTTGGTTCTCGCACTACATGATGTTGAGAAACGGATGACCGAGACACAGTCTTTCAGAAGTGTTTGCACCTTACGATGTGATAGACCGTACCACCTACATCCCCTACATCTGCTAGTCTACCACTGTAAGAGTTCCACAACTTAATCAACTATGCTAGAGCCCATAATAGCTTGCGGCTGCACACGGAAGTTTCTAGCATGAATAATCTCATGATCCCTTTGAACCTGGGTGGCGGTCCAAAAGAAAAACAGGCAATCCTGGAATACCCAGGTACCTCAATCCACCCAGATGTGAGTTTTAGTTGCCACCTTAAGTAAACCATTAATTAACAATCTCACATCTGTCATGAATATCTCTCAAACCCAATCCACGTCTACAAGCATAACATAGCAATATAATAGCAAACGTAGAAGTAACTCCCAAGGGTTTGATAATAAAACAGGTAATAGGTACTACCTCAGCTACTTCCCAATACCCACAATTTAATTAGATCCTAATCATGCAATGTTTGAGGATTGGTCTAATGCAATAAAAACTGGGTATGGAAAGGTATGATCAAAGTGTTACTTGCCTTGCTGATGATCCACGAAACCTAGAGATTCGAAGTAACAGGCGGCGCACTCCGGGTACTCTATCGCAAACAAACAAGCAAACAATAAGTACTCATCTAATGCACAAGTAAAACTCAAATAAAAGATCCAACCAGAAAGTTCAACTTAAAAACTCCGGTTTGCAAAAAGAATCAAATCGAACGAAGCAACGAAAGTCAAACGGCGAAGAAAACAAGCTTCGTTTACTAATCTGGATCTAGGTCAAATTTTACAGTAGTAAAAACTTGTTTGAGTAGGTTAAACAGAAAGAGAATTTCGAGACGAAACTCTAGGCGCTTGAATCGCCTGATTCCGATAAACGACCGAAAAGTTAAACGAAAACGAAGATCTGATCAGGAATCGAGATCTGGAAAAATCGCGGAAAATCGATGAAAAAGAAAACTAACGAACAGTTAAACGAACGGACGTTCGTTAACAGCGAAAATCCGACGAACACGTTCGTTAAAACGAACGGGTCGGTGAACGTTCACTAAATAATAAAACCGAAAAAAATAAACCGATCTGAAAAAAACGAAAACTAGGGTTTAGAAAAAATGAACGGTTTTTTTAGAAAACCGGCAAGGCGGCGGCGGCTCGGCTACCTCGTCAGGATGGGCTCCGGCAGGGTCGGGCGGGGCTCCGGCGGGGCTCGGCGAGGGCGGCGGGGCTCGGGCGGGGCTCGGGGCGGCGAGGGGCGGCGTCGGCGGCGGCGTACGGCGTCGGGCTCCGGCGGCGGCGGCTTGGGGCGGGGGCGGGGTGAGAGGGAGGGGCGGCGGCGGGGTATATAAGAGGGAGGGGGCTGCCTTGGAGGAGGGGGCGAGGCGGCGTCGGCAAGCGGGACTCGGGCGGCGGCGGCCGTGCTCGCCTCGGTCTCCACGAGGGAGACGGGCGCGGGATGGGCCGGCCTGGCTCGGTTGGGCCTCGGCCTGGTCGGGCGCGGGGATTTTTTT
This sequence comes from Triticum aestivum, assembly GCF_018294505.1. NCBI lineage: Eukaryota > Viridiplantae > Streptophyta > Magnoliopsida > Poales > Poaceae > Triticum > Triticum aestivum. Next base: position 429,513,492 of record NC_057796.1, on the reverse strand, counting down.
TAAATATTCCGCCGAATCTAAAAAAATCGCAGAAAAATAAATAAAAATCAAAAAATGATAAAACAAATTTTCCCCGTCTAATTAAAATAATTAGAACAAGGTGAACATTTTTTTGACCCAAAGATGCATTTTTGAAAACGTGCAATTTTTTTTAATGCAAGTAAAATTGCAAATAAAATCTGAATAAAGTCCAATATATGATTTTAATATTTTTCCTCCAATATTTCAATTATTTTGGAGAAGTCATATTTTCTCCTCTCATTTATTTTAATATGAAATATTTTTCGGAGAGAAAAATAATTAAAACAAAAAATCCTCGTTTTATTATTTGATAAAAATCAAATATGAAAAACCGGGAAAATCCCCAACTCTCTCCGAGGGTCCTTGAGTTGCTTAGGATTTATCGAGGATTTGCCAAAATGCAATAAAATATGCTATGCAATGATGATCTAATGTATAACATTCCAAATTGAAAATTTGGGATGTTACACCGTCTCACCTGTGGACGATTCACCATCAGAGCAGATGGCCGTCTCATCGCCAGATCTAGATCCTTCAGAGAGTCCTCCGTGGATGCATCCCACGAAAGCACGCTTTAGGGCAGGCAGAGTCCGGGCGGTCTCGCACGCTGAGCCATCTCGATGAGGTCGGTGCAGATGTCCGGCTCAGGGCCCGACTCGCCGATCTTGCCAATGAAAACGTGGATTCCGCCAAAGGGGACCCGGTACCCGTACTCGATTGAGCCGGCATTGGGGCCCCAGCCTGCGTCGTCGATGTAGAGCTTGCCGCGACGACTCTTGGTCATCCGGCCCACAACGTATCCCTTGAGCCCTTCGAAGCTGCCCTTCCAGAACTCAAATACGCCGTGCGCTGGCCCCATGGTGGGCGCCAACTGTCGTGGAATAGTCACGGCAGATGTCCTCGTGAAGGACTTAGTCGTGGAGCCATCGCAACTAGGAAGCTTAAAGGGGTTAAAGCGGGACAAAGGACACGAGGGTTATACTGGTTCGGCCCCTTACGGTGAAGGTAAAAGCCTACTCCAGTTGAGGTGGAATTACTAGGGCTTCGATGACCAGGGAGCGAATCCGCTATGCCTGGCTACCGATTTTATGTTACCTGCCCTAAGCCGCCGGCGGGTCGTCCCCTTATATACACGGGTTCACGCCCCGCGGCCTACAGAGTCCCGGCCGGCTCATAAACAGTGTCCGGCTCGGTGACTAGTTAATCTTGCCTTACAACACAAGTCATGCCATTACGGCGGTTTATCACTACGGGCCTTAAGTCGCCTACGGGCTTAGGCCCTTTATTGAACCGCCATCTTCAAGCTTGATATTGGGTTTCATATGATGAATTGCCATAGCGTAACCCGACCCCTCCTGGGCGGGTTACACTGGTAGTTATATCCCCAACACCTTTTGTGACAAGTCGAGCTTTGTAGATAGTACCACTACCATCAGTGCCCGTCTTCCTCTTGAAGATCCATTTATTCTCAATGACTTACTACTCATTGGGCAAGTCCACCAAAGTCCATACTTTGTTCTCATACATGGATCCTATCTCAGATTTCATGGCCTCAAGCCATTTATCGGAATCTGGGCTCATCATCGCTTCTTCATAGTTCGTAGGTTCGTCATGGTCTAGTAACATGACTTCCAGAACAGGATTACCGTACCACTCAGGTGCGGAACATGCTCTGGTTGACCTACGAGGTTCGGTAGTAATATGATCGGAAGTTCAATGATCATTATCATTAGCTTCCTCTCTAGTTGGTGTAGACATCATTGGAACTGATTTATGTGATGAGCTATTTTCCAATTCGAGAGAAGGTACAATTATCTCATTAAGTTCTACTTTCCTCCCACTCACTCTTTCGAGAGAAACTCCTTCTCTAGAGAGGATCCATTCTTAGCAACAAAGATCTTGCCTTCGGATCTGTGATAGAAGTTGTACCCAACAGTTTCTTTTGGGTATCCTATGAAGACGCACTTTTCCGATTTGAGTTCGAATTTATCAGGCTGAAGCTTTTTCACATAAGCATCGCAACCCCAAACTTTAAGAAACGACAGCTTAGGTTTCTTGGCAAACCACAGTTCATACGGTGTCGTCTCAACGAATTTAGATGGTACCACTACTGGAATCAGCTAATTTGCCATCTGCCAGCTCTTTGCCGTCTGCTAGCTGACGGCAAAGAAGCTCTTTGCCATCAGCTACCCAAAAGTAGACGGCAAAGAAATGGCAGACGACAAAACAGGTCTTTGCCATCTGCGAGCTCTTTGCCGTCCGCTGGCAGACGGCAAAGAGAGAGGTGCCCCCCACCCCCGCCCGTTTGGAAAAAAACTTAACGCCCCACCTCTTTGCCGTCTGCTAGAAAACGACAAAGAGACAAAAAGGCGGACGGCAAAGATTGGCGGACGGCAAAGAGGAGAGTACCTAACGGCCCGTACCCCCCCGCCCATTACTCTCTGTTCTCTCCCTCTCTCTCCTCCCCGACGCGCCCCGCCACCACATCCCACCCCACCGCCGCCCCGCCCCCCGCCGCCCGCCGCCGCCCCGCCACCTGCCTCCCGGCGCCGCCCCGTCGCCCCCTCCGCCCCGTCGCCCCCCACCCGCCGCCCGGCGCCGCCCCGTCGCCCCCTCCGCCCCGTCGCCCCCACCCCTCCGCCCCGTCGCCCCCTCCGCCCCGTCGCCCCCACCCCTCCGCCCGGCCAGCGCCACCCCGCCGCCCCTCCGTCGGCCAGCGCCCCTCCGTCGGCGAGCAACCCCACCGCCCGGCGCCCCTGGGCCCTGCCAGCGTGCCACAGGCCTCCCACCCCTGCCGCAGGTGAGCCCCACCCCTCTTCTCCTTTTTTTCTTCTATTTTTTCTGTTTTTTTAGTTTAGATTACTTTTAGTTTAGTTTTAGATTTAGTTTAGTTTAGATTACTTTTAGTTTGGTTTTATATTTAGTTTAGTTTAGATTACTTTTAGTTTGGCCTTAGGTTTAGTTTAGTTTTAGGTTTATGTTCAGTAATGAAAAAAACTAAGAATAATTAGAAGAAGAGGAGGAGAAGAAGAATAGCTAGGTTTAGGTGTAGTTTTTTCCTGTTTTGTTTTAGGTTACTTAGTGCTAGGTTTAAGAAGAGGAAAAATGAGATGAAGAAGAAGAAGAAGATGAAGAAGAGGAGGAGGAGGAGGAGAAGAAAGAAGAAGAAGAAGAAGAAGAAGAAGAAGAAGGAGAAGAAGAAAGAGGAGAGGAGGAGGAGGAGAAAGCTAGAGGAGAGGAGGAGAAGAAGAAGACCACCGACACCCCGGCCCCGACCACCGACACCCCGACCCCGACCCCGACCACCGACACCCCGACACCTGACACCCCGACCACCGACACCCCGACCTCGACGACCGACACCCCCACCCCGACGCAACACCCCGACACGACACCCCGACACCGACACGACACCCCGAGACGACACCCCGGCACGACACCCCGACACGACACGACACCCCGACACGACACGACACCCCGACCCCGACACGACACCCCGACACCGACACCCTGACACCACACCCACCCTTACCCCTTCACCGACACGGCACCCCGACCTCGACCCAACTCCGTCATAGTGTCTGCCGGCCCAACTCCGTCCTTGGAGTTCTTTGCCGGCAAAACTTCCCGGGGTTTGTCACGTTGCCTGGTGAGGGTCGGCTTCCAGAGCTTGGATTGAGCTGGGAGCACTACGTGGCTGCCCCGGCCCCGCCGGATGAGATTATCGACGGTGTCGTGTGCGACACGAGGGCAGACATGGTGATCAGAAAGTTCTGGGTAATTTCTCCTTTACACATTTAAAAATCTTGAACTAGCTAGTTATTAATTGTACTAATCAATATTGTCTCATTTGATTGCAGACATTCTACAGGTGTGAGGAGGGATATGAGGAGGACGCGGCACATGTTATCGAGAACGTCTGCAAGCGCCTACTACAGAACTTACGGCACGAGGCTCGGGTGCAGGCTGTTCGAGACTACTACGCCTTGCGTGGTATCAAGAAGACCAAGCCGGCGTGCCGCGATAAGTTCCTGAGTAAGGAGCAGTACATGAAGGTAATTCTTAAGGCCTTCTACTTAAGTTCCTTCATTTAGTAATTCTTAGCCGTAGCGCTCAAGTTTCTATTTGCTAACTTAGGCACCTCCGAGATGGTGTGCGGATCGGATGGATTGTTGGGAGGTGCTGGTCAATGAGTGGTGCTCAAAAGAATGGCTAGCCCTCCACAACGAGGCCAAGGACAAACGTGCCCAAATGGAAGGTGTGCCACACCATCAAGGCAGCTCCAACTTATATCAGTTCGGGCGCAACTGGGTATGTGGTTTGCTTCATGATTCATGCAATTCATTCATCATGCTAGCTTGAGCCCTTTAATTACTAATTTACATTGTTTCTCTCTTTCAGGCATGCCACAATAAGGTGGATAAGGTGCCAGAGGTGTACGACCTGTATGCCATGGCCCACACTGCCTCTTTCAAGAAAGTCAAGGCTTTCTCTCAGTCTGACCTCGATGATGCAAACAACTTCACCAACATCTCCTCCCACAACAAGCTCGTGAGATATAGAGATGAGGGGAAGGCGAGGAAAGGGGAGGACTTTAACCCGAGCCAGGGTCCCATTGATCCAGAGCTGGTGATGATATCTGGTGGCGGGAGGTCCCATGGCTCCATAGCCATTGGAGATGGACTTATCCGTTGTCCTAGCACTCTCCCGGAGATCAAGGCGCGCCAGTCGAGCTCCGCTCCTGAGATAAGGCCTCGTGAACGGCCAGTGCAACTCGCCATCAAGGTTAGTGATACGTACTCAGTTATCTTTCTCCATTACATTGTGTGCGCTTCCATCAATGATTACAAATGGTCATGTGAGTGGTGTTGCAGGCTGCTATACAGAGTGAGAGAGATAGAACGGAGAAACTTCTGGCGGAGGCGGCGGAGAGGCAGCGGGAGTTGGAGGAGAGGACGACAAAGATGATGGAGGAGGAGAGGGCACGAAATGACATGCAGGCAAGGGCCATGTACGAGCTCCTTGTGGTAAGTTTCTTCTGCAGATTAGCCAAAACATTCATGTAGTGTTTGTCTCATTACTAACTAGTATGACTGAGTCGTCAAAACCAAATGTGCAGTCTGTGTGCGAGAAGACCGGTCAGACCGCTCCGCCGATGCCAGTGATTGCTCTTGGGACCACGGTGAGTTTAATTTGAATGGACATTACTTGCTAGTCTTAACATTTGAGTGTCATCATGCTAACAAGACATTGGAAATGATCTTTGGTGCAGCGTAACTCCAGACAAGCATCGCACGATCCTTCTCCAGCTACCGACACGAGCCAGCCCGCTCCTACACCTCCTGGATCTTGGTAAGTTTATCTAGTGTTTTGCTTAACACATGCATAAAGACCTAGACTTAGCTTTATTTCCTCCAATGCTTACCATAATGACCTAGACTTAGCTTCTTCTCCTCCAAAATGACTTAATAAGCTTACTGACCTCCAAAACCATCCATTTTACCTAAGTTAGCTCTAAAACGATCTGTACTTAGCTTACTTATGTCAAAAATTGCATAATTAGCTTAGTTAGCTCATAAACGATCCATTTTACCTAAGTTAGCTCTAAAATGACCCATTTTACCTAGGTTAGCTTATAAATGATCCAGTTCATCCAAGTTAGCTCAAAAATGACCCATTTTACCTAGATTAGCTCCTAAATGATCCATTTTACCTACGTTAGCTTTAAAATGACCCATTTCACCTAGGTTAACTCCAAAATGACCCATCTTACCTAGGTTATCTCATAAACGATCCATTTCAACTAATTTAGCTCATAAACGATCCATTTCACCAAGTTAGCTAAAAAACGATCCATTTCACCTAAATTAGCTCTTAAATGATCCATTTCACCTAAAGTTAGCTCAAAAAGATCCATTTCAACTAAATTAGCTCATAAATGATCCATTTCACCTAAGTTAGCTAAAAAACGATCCATTTCAACTAAGTTAGCTCATAAATGATCCATTTCACCTAAGTTAGCTAAAAAACGATCCATTTCACCTTAGTTACCTAAAAAACGATCCATTTGACCTTAGTTAGCTCATAAACGACCCATTTCAACTAAGTTAGCTCATAAATGATCCATTTCACCTTAGCTAGCTCATAAACGACCCATTTCAACTTAGTTAGCTCATATATGATCCATTTCACGTAAGTTAGCTCATAAATGACATACTCTTCTTGTTCTAGTCTTCTTCTTGTTCTACTCTTCTTGTTCTAGTCTTCTTCTTGTTCTACTCTTCTTGTTCTAGTCTTCTTATTCTAGTCACCTATTTCTAACTTTCTTATTTTGCCATTTTGCATATTTCATTATGTGCTGGATGGAGTGCTTGTTCTACTCTTCTTGTTCTAGTCTTCTTATTCTAGTCACCTTAGCTATGGAGTGCTTGTTTATGTCTGGATGGAACTTGTTTATGTATGAATTGATGGATGGAACTTGCTTATGTAATATGTATGGATGGAACTTGCTTATGTATGAATGTATGGAACTTATGTGCTGGATATATGTGATATGAATGCCTGTGAAATATATCTATATATGTCATATATATTTGCTGTGAAAATTGTTGGATTTAATAAAAAAACAGAAAAAGAGCCAATATGCAGGCTCTTTGCCGTCTGCCACCGACGGCAACGGGCTCTTTGCCGTCTGTCGCGGACGGCAAAGAAGCCACGTGGCATCCAGCTGTGCTTTCTGGGAGCTGACCCATTTGGTCAGTTTGCCTACAGTGGCAGACGGCAAAGGCCTGCCATGTACTGACGTGTAGATGACATCATAAGGCGAACGGCAAAGACACTAGAAAGTTTGCCGTCTGCCGCGGACGGCAAAGACACTAGAAAGTTTGCCGTCTGCCGCGGACGGCAAAGGCCTGCCATTAGCCACTTAACGGACTGACAGCGCAATTATTGCCGTCCGCTCTTTTTGCCGTCCGCGGCAGACGGCAAAGGGCCTTTGCCGTCAGCCGCCAGGAAGCAGACGGCAAAGTAGCTGTTTACCGTAGCCTACTTTGCCGGAGCCTTTTGCCGTCCGCGGCTGACGGCAAAGGCCTTTGCCGTCCGCCGTTCATGCCTTTGCCGTCCGCCGTGGCAGACGGCAAAATAGCTGATTCCTATAGTGTACCCTATTTAAAGTGAATGCAGCTATCTCTAATGCATAACCCCAAAACGATAGTGGTAAATCGGTAAGAGACATCATAGATCGCACCATATCTAATAAAGTATGGTTACGACGTCCGGACAGACAATTACGCTGTGGTTTTCCAGGTGGCGTGAGTTGTGAAACTATTACACATTGTTTTAAATGAAGGCCCAACTCGTAACTCAAATATTCGCCTCCGCGATCAGATCGGAGAAACTTTATTTTCTTGTTACGATGATTCTCCACTTCACTCTGAAATTCTTTGAACTTTTCAAATGTTTCAGACTTGTGTTTCATCAAGTAGATATACCCATATCTGCTCAAATCATCTGTGAAGGTCAGAAAATAACGATACCCGCCGCGAGCCTCAACACTCATCGGACCGCATACATCAGTATGTATTATTTCCAATAAGTAAGTGATAACCCACAAGTATAGGGGATCGCAACAGTTTTCGAGGGTAGAGTATTCAACCCAAATTTATTGATTCGACACAAGGGGAGCCAAAGAATATTCTCAAGTATTAGCAGCTGAGTTGTCAATTCAACCACACCTGGATAACTTAATATCTGCAGCAAAGTATTTAGTAGCAAAGTAGTATGGAAGTAATGGTAACAGTGGCAAAGATAACAGTAGCAGTTTTGTAGTAATTGTAACAATGGCAACGGTAAAGTAACTAAGCAAGTATCAATATGTGAAAAGCTCGTAGGCATTAGATCGGTGATGGAGAATTATGCCGGATGCGGTTCATCATGTAACAGTCATACATTAAGGTGACACAGTACTAGCTCCAATTCATCAATGTAATGTAGGCATGTATTCCGAATATAGTCATACGTGCTTATGGCAAAGAACTTGCATGACATCTTTTGTCCTACCCTCCCGTGGCAGCGGGGTCCTAATGGAAACTAAGGGATATTAAGGCCTCCTTTTATTAGAGTACCGGACAGAAGCATTAACACATAGTGAATACATGAACTCCTCAAACTACGGTCATCACCGGGAGTGGTCCCGATTATTATCACTTCGGGGTTGCCGGATCATAACACATAGTAGGTGACTATAGACTTGCAAGATAGGATCAAGAACTCACATATATTCCTGAAAACATAATAGGTCCAGATCTGAAATCATGGCACTCGGGCCCTAGTGACAAGCATTAAGCATAGCAAAGTCATAGCAACATCAATCTCAGAACATACTAGATACTAGGGATCAAACCCTAACAAAACTAACTCGATTACATGATAGATCTCATCCAACCCATCACCGTCCAGCAAGCCTACGATGGAATTACTCACGCACGGTGGTGAGCATCATGAAATTAGTGATGGATGTAACAGCCCGGATTTTGGCCCTTTTCTTTTTCTTTTGATTTATTGGTTTTTGCTCTGTTTTTCTTTTTGGAGTGGTTCTGTGGCCTTGCCACCTGGGAAATCATCCTCATTTCCCCTCGCAAGTGGCTCATCATTCTCAAAACCTTGCCAAGATCATGTCATTTCACTGCTTGACCAAACCCTAAAATCTTTTTCTAGGGAATATTCCTTTTTTCTATTAAAGGAATAACCATGTCTGCCCTAGGTTGTGAAGCAACCTTTATTTCCATCACTCCTAAAGTTCCCAAATAATTCTCATAAATTGTTTGGGTCATATCTTTCTCAAATATAGCAAAATATTTCATTTGTCATGTTTATCATCATGCCCAAATAATTCAATTCCTATTCAGCCCCAAATGGAACATTGTGAAGCAAGTGCTATTTTCCTTTTCCCAATTGACCTCAAACTCCTTGGACACCTTTTCCTGTCCATATCATTGCCACATGCCAAAATTCAACCTCATTTGCCTAGTAATTATTTAATGATGATTTGCCAAAGTTTCTACCCAGAAAGAAGCTTTGTGAAGGAGGTGCAAGCTAGGCATATCGAAATGAGTTGCCATTTTGCATGATCCCTCATATCATCATATCATAGCCCTCCACCAAAGTAGAGCTCATGTCATGCCTCCATGTGAGCTCATCTTCAATTCTTTGATTCTGCCCAAAATTTCAGTTTGTGAAGCAAGTATATTTATTCTTGCTCCATTGTGGATGCCAATTTTTCTAGTCCTTCTATTATCCATATAACCTACCTCCACCCATTTTGGGCATGGTTCATCAAGCCATTATTCCTTTAGAATTTTTGCAAGTTTCTGGTCAGCAAGGATGTTTGTGAAGTAAGTACCATTTTGGTGAATCCAATTGGTATGAAACTTATACAACATCTTTGTATGATCAAATCATGAAGCCTTGCCAAATTTGAGCTCAAGTGGCCACACCATTTGAGTGCATCATCCAAATCTCATTTCTGGACCAGATTTGGCAGTTGCAAAGTAACTATGATTTATCTTGGTCCAAATCTTCTCCAAGTTACCAGGATGAAAGTCCTTCTTTACCTCAACCTCGCAGACAACTCCGTTGGATCCAAAACCCTTCCTGTTGATCACTAGTGCTCACCCAAGTTTACTGCAGTAAACTTCAGAGGGTTCTTACCAGTTAACTAGATCACTTTTAACCAAGCTACCACCGGAGTTGAAACCTACCCTGGATGAACTTACCACTAGATAACATGTTCAAGCCTCTCTCCCCCCCTACATGCCAGTGCACGCGGTGACCGCGTTAATGGCATCACTGTGCACGCGCTCTGTGTGCAGTGGCCGTGCCCAGTGGCTGTTTGTGCTGGACCCCCTCCTCCTCTCGTCGGCTTCGCGCGCGTGAGCGTGTCCAACAGTTTTACCGTGTCGTCGCCATCCTCCTGGACCTCTCTCCCTGTCCGTAAAACCCCTCGCCGACGCTCGAACTGTGGCCAACCGAGTATTAATGGCGCCGTGGCTCTTCCTCTTCTTGTCCCCGAGCTCCGCTCGTCTCCGCGACCTCTGCGGCTCGTCCGCACCCCCCTCCTCACGTTCCCGCGCCTCCCCGTGATCGCTGGCCGTCGCCAGAACCTCGGCCGGACGTGCCCGGTGACACCCGAGCCCGTGCCCCTCGCCCCCGCCTATATAAGGAAGCCCCAACCCCCTCCGAGCTCCTCACCAGCCTCCACTCGCTCCACTACGCCTCCCCAGCCCCTCGTTTGAGCTCGAGGAGCTCTCCTGCCCTCCCCTCACCGCCATGGCCGCCGTTCGGCTCCGCTCAAATTCGAGCGAGTCGACGCCTCTCCCTCCACCTCTCCACCCCCAGGAAGCACGCCCAGACTCTGGCGAACCTCTCCCTCTCCTCTTTCGCCGGAGCTGCTGTGGCCACGCGCCCAAGTCTCGGCCGCCACCTTCGTCCTCGGCCGCAGCTAGCCGCCCTCGTCCCGCTCCATCCTAGCGCTGCTGTGGGGTCCAGGAGGATGCAGCACTTCTCCCTGCTCTCGCCGGTGTCTTCACTCCGGCGGGAGGTGGCCGGAGTTGGCCGGGCCGACGCTGGCCTCGCTGTTGCCTCACCCCACCTCTGCTCTGCGTGCGCGTCCGGGAAGAGAAGGAGAAGGAGGGAGGAGAGAGAAGGATAAGGCGGGCCCCGCATGTCATCCTTTGCCCGTTAACCCACCCGGTCCACGTGGATAAGTGACGGGCCCCAGCCCCGTGGGACCCGCCCGTCAGTGACCACGCGCCCGGTCCCGCCTCTACCTAGTCAGATAAGTGGAGACGTATTAAGCAGAATACGTTTTCTGTTTCTGAAAGCGCATTCCCATTCTTCTTCAGCCCCGAATGCGTTTTCAGTTCACTGAAAGCGTATTTCGCTGATTGCGCTTTCTGTTTTTCTGTCCAGGCCCAGATTGTGAAGTTTTTCTTTACAAAGAGGTCCCTGGCAGAAAAACTATCACAACTTTTTACTTTCAACTCCAAATCAGGTGAATCCAAAGCCCACTTCTTCGTTTCGTCGAGCCCGTTCTGATGGAACCATTTTCACCATGTTTAGACATTCTGAAAATGACCATTTTGCCCCTGCCCTTATTCAGCTCCCTCCGAGAGAGTACGTTTTCCGGCGATCCTTTCCGCGAGTTTCTCGCACTTTCTCCCGGTGATTTCTTCCACCCCAGGCAAGCCACACCCTCCATTTGCATGATTGCAATGCAGTGACATGGTTTCTTTATTAAAACCTGTTTAAAATATTGTTCTAGCTACATGTGATCTTGTTCATGGCATTTATCGGAGTATTGTTTGACCTTGATATTGCCATGATATTGCTTGGAGTTCTAGGATTAATATTTTGATGATTATGTGGATGACATGTGCCTTTGGTTTCTTAGTGGCTATTATGTTTATTTTTCATGATGGTATCTGGTATTATTTTGGAGTATTACTTTGGATATCATGCTGCCTTTGGATTATTAGTGGTTAGTATGCTTACTTTCATGATGCTAGTTGATGTTCGGATACTTGGAGTATTATTTTCGGAGATGATGTTTACGTGAGGATCTTAGCCGAATAGCTTTATTATTGTTATTGGAGTAGTAGGATTATTGTTTTCCTATGCATCATGACAGTAGTGATGTGCTACCCTTGGAGTATTTTGAGGTGGTGATATTAGGCTTGGATTATTTGTTGGATATTTCTATGACTTGGATTATAGTTTGATAGTTGATATCGGAGTATCAGTTATCACAGTTATACTTTTGGGGATAAATTCCGTCATTAAGTTGGTCAGGTGCCACCGAACCGGGCTTTTTCCAGTGCAACCACATTTGCCTTTTATGGGAAGGCCCTAACGCGGTCTATTGCCGTGGCTCTCATCGGTGCCTCCAACTAGGGAAGGTTATGGGCGTGCGTACCCTAGTCCGGTAAGCAGACATAACCTTGTGTGCCTGTTGTTGTTGTTATGGATCCGGTCCCCGTGAGGGACGTTCTGGCCACGACGGTGGTCGTTGTGTCTTTGGTAGACACGGTGCCACCCAGGACTAGCCCAGTTGGGAGTGGGTCGGAGTGGCCGGGAGAGTGTCATGGCAGTAGATCGGTTTTGTCGGAACGCCGTTGGTCCACCCGAATGGGAGTGCGAGGCCATGGGTTCCGTGGTGTGGGTATAGTGCGCTACCTCTGCAGAGTGTGGTAATTAAATCTGTCGATAGCCGCGTCCTCGGTCATGGGCATGGGTTCGTACTAGGTCCCACCGTTCGATCAACACTCACATGACGGAATGACTTATAGGTGATATATATATGTTGATATTTTGAGCAGTACAGATTGGCAGGATGTTGATGATGATGTTGGAGACCAAGTGTTGGTCATGGTAGTGATCGCCGGAAAGATCACCGTTTGAGGCCAAGTGTTGGTCATGGTAGTGATCGCCGGAAAGATCACCGTTTGGTTTTGATCACGAGGTGATCGAGATGGTATATTGCTTGGCCGGTTAGCCAAGAAAGAGATGGTTATGGAGATTTGAGATGGTTATTTATCAGAGTTGTATCAGTTTCATACCATGCTTAGTAGTTGCTTCATCATGGTAGTTGTTACTTTAATTAACCGTATTAATGCTATGTTATTGTTTTGCCTTGATGTTTATGGTTGTTGTGAGCTTGCAAGTACATTCAATGTACTGACCTGGCGTGTCATGCCAGATTGCAGGTGATGCTGTGGTTGCTTAATTGCTTGTCGTGGTTTCTGTTCGTGCGAGCTAGATCGTGTCCCAGCCAGAGTCCCTGCGGAGTGGAGTTCACCACCTTCGTCGTTATTCCGCTGCTAGAAGTTTTCCGCTGCTACGAGTTGTTCCGCTGCTAACATAGAGCAAGTGTAGTATCGCAGGCGTAGTGTCGCCATGCTAATGTGATCATTGTAACATCATACCCGTGTAATTATTATTCTTGTAATAAGAGATGATTTGTTCTATGTCAAGCAGTGCCGTATTCCAGAGACTTCTCCTCGATCTCTGGGCTGGAATACGGGGCGTTCCGGTTTCCCTGAGCCGGGGTGCCACAATGGAGGATGGTTGATGATGACGATGGCGACGGATTCCCCTCTCCGGAGCCCCGAACGGACTCCAGATCAGCCCTCCCGAGAGAGTTTAGGGCTTGGCGGCGCCTCCGTATCGTAAAACACGATGAATCCTTCTCTCTGGTTTTTTCCTCCCCGAACACGAATATATGGAGTTGGAGTTGAGGTCGGTGGAGCTCCAGGGGGCACACGAGGCAGGGGGCGCGCCCCCACCCTCGTGGAAAGGGTGTGGCCCCCTGGTCTTGATTCTTTCACCAGTATTTTTTATTATTTCCAAAAATAATCTCCGTGAAGTTTCAGGTCATTCCGAGAACTTTTGTTTGTGCACATAAATAACACCATGGCAATTCTGCTTTACGGCTTATAACCGGGACTTCAAAAACGTTTTGAACGCCACGTAGCATATGAGATGTTCCAAGAGCTGAAATTGGTATTTCAGACTCATGCCCGAGTCGGGAGGTATGAGACCTCTGACAAGTGCTTTGCCTACAAGATGGAGGAGAATAGCTCAGCCAGTGAGCATGTGCTCAGAATGTCTGAGTACTACAATCGCTTGAATCAAGTGGGAGTTAATCTTCCAGATAAGATAGTGATTGACAAAGTTCTCTAGTCACTATCACCAAGTTACTGGAATTTCGTGATGAACTATAATATGCAAGGGATAATGAAAACTATTCCCAAGCTCTTCGTGATGCTAACATCGACGAAGGTAGAAATCAAGAAAGAGCATCAAGTGATGATGGTTAACAAGACCACTAGTTTCAAGAAAAGGGCAAAGGGAAAGAAAGGGAACTTCAAGAAGAATGGCAAGCAAGTTGCCACTCCCGTGAAGAAGCCCAAAGCCGGACCCAAGCCTGAAACTAAGTGCTTCTACTACAAAGGAAATGGTCACTAGAAGCGGAACTGCCCCAAACATTTGGCGGATAAGAAGGATGGCAAAGTGAACAAAGGTATATTTGATATACAGGTTATTGACGTGTACCTTACTAGTGTTCATAGTAACCCTTGGGTATTTGATACCGGTTTAGTTGCTAAGATTAGTAGCTCAAAATAGGAGTTACAGAATAAACAAAGACTAGTTAAGGGCGAGGTGACGATGTATATTGGAATTGATTCCAAGGTTGATACGATCACCATCGTACACTCACACTATCTTCGGGGTTAGTGTTGAACCTTAAATAAATGTTATTTGGTGTTTGCGTTGAGCTTGAATATGATTGGATCATGTTTATTGTGATACGGTTATTCATTTAAGTCAGATAATAATTGTTGTTCTGTTTACATGAATAAAACCTTCTATGGTCATACACCCAATCTAAATGGTTTATTGAATCTCGATCGTAGTGATACACATATTCATAATATTGATACCAAAAGATGCAAAGTTGATAATGATAGTGCAACATATTTGTGGCACTGCCGTTTAGGTCATATTGGTGTAAAGCGCATGAAGAAACTCCATGCGGATGGACTTTTGGAATCACTTGATTATGAATCATTTGATACTTGCGAACCATGTCTCATGGGCAAGATGACTAAGACTCCGTTCTCCCGGAACAATGGAGCGAGCCACTTACTGATACGTCTCTGTCGTATCTACTTTTCCAAACACTTTTGCCCTTGTTTTGGACTCTAACTTGCATGATTTGAATGGAATTAACCCGGACTGACGCTGTTTTCAGCAGAATTGCCATGGTGTTATTTATGTGCAGAAACAAAAGTTCTCGGAATGACCTGAAACTTCATGGAGCTTATTTTTGAAAATATTAAAAATATTGGCGAAAGAATCAAGGTCAGGGGGCCCACACCCTGGGCACAAGGGTGGGGGGCGCGCCCTACCCCCTGGGCGCGCCCCCCTGCCTCGTGGCCCCCCTGGAGCTCCACCGACCTCAACTCCAACTCCATATATTCGTGTTCAGGGAGAAAAAATCAGAGAGAAGGATCCATCGCGTTTTACGATACGGAGCCGCCGCCAAGCCCTAACCTCTCTCGGGAGGGCTGATCTGGAGTCCGTTCGGGGCTCCGGAGAGGGGAATCCGTCGCCATCGTCATCATCAACCATCCTCCATCACCAATTTCATGATGCTCACCGCCGTGCGTGAGTAATTCCATCGTAGACTTGCTGGACGGTGATGGTTTGGATGAGATCTATCATGTAATCGAGTTAGTTTTGTTAGGGTTTGATCCCTAGTATGCATTATATTCTGAGATTGATGTTGCTATGACTTTGCTATGCTTAATGCTTGTCACAGGGGCCCGAGTGACATGATTTCAGATCTAAACCTATTATGCTTTCATGAATATATGTGAGTTCTTGATCCTATCTTGCAAGTCTATAGTCACCTACTATGTGTTATGATCTGGCAACCCCGAAGTGATAATAATCGGGACCACTCCCGGTGATGACCATAGTTTGAGGAGTTCATGTATTCACTATGTGTTAATGCTTTGGTCCGGTACTCTATTAAAAGGAGGCCTTAATATCCCTTAGTTTCCATTAGGAGCCCGCTGCCACGGGAGGGTAGGACAAAAGATGTCATGCAAGTTCTTTTCCATAAGCACGTATGACTATATTCGGAATACATGCCTACATTACATTGATGAATTGGAGCTAGTTCTGTGTCACCCTATGTTATGACTGTTACATGATGAACCGCATCCGGCATAATTCTCCATCACCGATCCAATGCCTACGAGCTTTTCACATATTGATACTTGCTTAGTTACTTTACCGTTGCCACTATTACAATTACTACAAAACTGCTACTGTTATCTTTGCCACCGTTACCGTTACTTCCATACTACTTTGCTACTAAATACTTTGCTGCAGATATTAAGTTATCCAGGTGTGTTTGAATTGACAACTCAGCTGCTAATACTTGAGAATATTCTTTGGCTCCCCTTGTGTCGAATCAATAAATTTGGGTTGAATACTCTACCCTCGAAAATTGTTGGATCCCCTATACTTGTGGGTTATCAAGACTATTTTCTGGCGCCGTTGCCGGGGAGCATATGTCTATTCTTTGAGTCACTTGGGATTTATATCTGCTGGTCACTATGAAGAACTTGAAAGTTGCTAAGACAAAAATTTATCCCTCAACTACGAGGGGAGGTAAGGAACTGCCATCTAGCTCTGCACTTGATTCACCTTCTGTTTTGAGGAAGCTTGTGACACCTAAACCTGCTTCTGCTATTAATTCTGATATATCGCATGTTATTGATGATGCCACTTCTGCTATGCATGATACTTATGACGAAACTACTTCTATGTTTGATACTACTGTGCCACTTGGTGAATTTCTTGATGAACAACTTGCTAGGGCTAGAGAGAATGAAATTATTGAAACTGATAATATTGATGAAAGTGATGATGAAGACTCACCCAATAAATATGAATTGCCTGTTGTGCCTGAGGGCTATGTTATGGATGAAGAAACTGCTAGAGACTTTCTCGCTTGCAATGATAGAAGTGATCTTAAGAAATTGTTAGCTAATATGAAACAAAAAACTCTGAATGCTAGAATGAAATATGATCATGCTTATGCTACTTCACCTATCTTTGTTACTGATAAGGATTATGAATTCTCCATTGATCCTGATATAATTACTTTGGTTGAATCTGATCCTTTTTATGGCTATGAATCTGAAACTGTTGTGGCACATCTTACTAAATTAAATGATATAGCCACCCTGTTCACTAATGATGAGAGAACTCGTTACTTTTATATCCTTAAAATATTCCCGTTCTCATTAAAGGGTGATGCTAAGATATGGTTTAACTCTCTTGATCCTGGTTGTGTGCATAGTCCCCAGGATATGATTTATTACTTCTCTGCTAAATATTTCCCCGCTCATAAGAAACAAGCTGCTTTAAGGGAAATATATAATTTTGTGCGAATTGAAGAAGAGAGTCTCCCACAAGCTTGGGTGAGGCTTCTCTAGTTACTTAATGCTTTGCCTGATCATCGTCTCAAGAAAAATGAAATACTTGATATCTTTTATAATGGACTAACCGATGCTTCCAGAGACCACCTGGATAGTTGTGCTGGTTCTGTTTTCAGGGAAAGAACACCAGATGAAGCTGAAATTCTATTGAATAATATGTTGACCAATGAAAATAATTGGACACTTCCTGAACCAACTCCTAAGCCAACTCCGAAGAAAAGGGGTGTTCTATTCCTCAGTCCTGAAGATATACAAGAGGCAAAGAAATCTATGAAAGAAAAGGGTATTAAAGCTGAAGATGTTAAGAATTTACCTCCTATTGAAGAAATACATGGTCTTAATTTACCGCCTGTTGAAGAAATATATGTTCTTAACTCATCACCTATTGACGAAACCCATGGTCTTGATAACCCGACACAGGTAGTAAAGGTAAATTCTCTCTATAGATATGATAAAGCTCAAATCCCTCCTACTAAGTTTGCTAGCCAATGTTTGGATGAGTTTGATAACTTTATGGTTAAGCAAGAAGACTTCAATGCTTATTTTGGTAGAGAATTAAAACGCAATGCTTATACGATTGAACACTTGAGTGATTATATGTCTAGAGTTAAAGGTGAACTTAAACTCATTAGTAAACATGCTTCTATGGTTACCACTCAAGTAGAACAAGTACTTAAGGCTCAGAATGATTTGCTCAATGAAATGAATAGTAAGAATAATGATTTTTCTGTTAGAGTGGCTACTAGAACTGGTAAAATGACTCAGGAACCTTTGTATCCTGAAGGCCACCCTAAGAGAATTGAGCAAGATTCTCAGAGAAATAATATAGATGCACCTAGTTCTCCTAAAAATAAGAAAAAGAAAAACGATAGGACTTTGCATGCTTCTAGTGAACCTATTGCTGACACACCTGAAAATCCCAATGATATTTCTATTTCTGATGCTGAAACACAATCTGGTAATGAACATGAACCTAGTGATAATATTAATGATGATGTTCATGATAATGCTCAACCTAGCAATGATAATGATGTAGAAATTGAACCTGCTGTTGATCTCGATAACCCACAATCAAAGAATCAACGTTATGATAAGAGAGACTTTGTTGCTAGGAAACACGGTAAAGAAAGAGAACCATGGGTTCAGAAACCCATGCCTTTTCCTCCCAAACCATCCAAGAAGAAGGATGATGAGGATTTTGAGCGCTTTGCTGAAATTATTAGACCTATCTTTTTGCGTATGCGATTAACTGATGTGCTCAAAACGAATCCTTATGCTAAGTATATGAAGGATATTATTACTAATAAAAGAAAGATACCAGAAGCTGAAATTTCCACCATGCTTGCTAATTATACTTTTAAAGGTGGAATACCAAAGAAACTTGGAGATCCTGGAGTACCCACTATACCATGCTCTATTAAAAGAAATTATGTTAAAACTGCTTTATGTGATCTTGGAGCCGGTGTTAGTGTTATGCCTCTCTCTTTATATCGTAGACTTGATTTGAATAAGTTGACACCTACTGAAATATCTTTGCAAATGGCTGATAAATCAACTGCTACACCTGTCGGTATTTGTGAGGATGTGCCTGTTGTGGTTGCAAATGTTACTATTTTAACAGACTTTGTTATCCTTGATATTCCCGAGGACGATAGTATGTCTATTATTCTTGGAAGACCCTTTTTGAATACTGCAGGGGCTGTTATTGATTGCAACAAAGGCAATGTCACTTTTCATGTTAATGGCAATGAGCATACGGTACACACTACAAAAAAAAGACACATCCGTGACATTTTGGGCCGAATGAAATTTTTTTCTGTCATACATATGACACTTCTATGACGATAATTGTGACAAAACCCGGTATCATCATAGATGTGGTGGGCTCCTACTTCTATGACAAAAAATCATGACAGAAAATGGGATTTTCGTCCTGGGCGGGCCGGAGACGCGGCTGCATGACATTCTTTGGGCCGTCCATGATGGAAAAAACCATGGTAGAAGCGTGGGGGAGGAAAATTTCGGGGAGTTCCCGGTTACGGTGGGAGGTCGGGGGCCGAGCGATGCGCGTTTCTCTCGTACATGTACGCGTGTGTGTGCGAGGCGTTGGCTCGAACTGAACCCGAGCGAGGCGTTGGGCTCTAACAGAACCCGAGCGATTGCACTGCAGGCTACGCGTTACTGAACCCGAGCGATCGATCGATGGCTGTTAACTGAACCCGATCGAGCGATTCCTTCGCTACTGCTGCTAACTGAAGCCGATCGATTGGATGAACAGTGAGCGTTGCGGGGGGGGGGGGGGGGGGTTGGATGAACAGTGAGCGGTGGCGTTGCCTCTGGATGAATAGGACCCCGTGGTGTGGAGGGCTGGATGAACAGTAGACGGTGGAGGGGTGCCCGTGGAGGGGTGGTTGAACAGGACCCCGTGGTGTGGAGGGCTGGATGAACAGTAGACGGTCGAGGGGTGCCCGTGGAGGGGTGGTTGAACAGGACCCCGTGGTGTGGAGGGCTGGATGAACAGTAGACGGTGGAGGGTTGGTTGAACAGTAGCCGGTGGAGTAGCGCGCGGTGGAGGCTGGATGAACAGGAGCCCGTGGAGGCTGGAGGAGGTCGACGGTAGCCTGTGGAGGCTGGAGGAGGTCGACGGTGGAGATGAACAGTATCCCGTGGAGTCCCGTTTTGCGGTACGCCACACCCCTCCTGATCAACAGGACCCCCGTTTCGACCGTAGCGCTCCAACACAAGTCTGTTTCCTCCGTTTTGCGGTACGCCACACCCCTCCCGATCAACAGGACCCCCGTTTCGACCGTAGGAGGTCCGTTTCATCCGTTTTGCGGTACGCCAGACCCCTCCCGATGAACAGGATCCCGTTTCGAACGTGGCCGGTCGAACACAAGGCCGTTTCCTCCATTCTGCGGTACGCCAGGCCTCGTTTCCATCGCCTGTTCCGTCCAAGCCCTCCCGATGAGCACGACCACGCATTCCGTTCCGACCCAGCCGGTTGGCTCCCACGCGTTCCGTTGCCTCCCGATGAACACGACGCATTTCGTTGCCTCCCCATGAACACGACGCATTCCGTTGCCTCCCCATGAACACGACGACGACGTTGTTTCTCCGTTCCGACCCAGCCATGTCAACGAGCCCTCGCCGTACGTATGCGCGAGTAGGCGTTCGAGACCCTGCCCGTATGTACACATACGTGGCCGTATTTTCTTTCTTCCACCCTGGCCGCTGTACGTACGTGTAAATGCTACGTGCGCGCCTCTACTACGACACGTGTGCGCCTCTACATCCACCAGTATATATGTACGTACACGTTCGCGACCAGAATGACAACGCTACGTACGCTTCGACCAGGTGGGTCCCGACTGTCAGGCACTTCCTTGCGTGCGAAGATGTAGCTGGTGGGTCCCAGCAGTCAGGGGGGCAAATCGTTTTGTTTTTTTTGCCCGGATGCACTTCCTTGTGTGCGAAGGTGTAGCTGGTGGGTCCCAGCAGTCAGGGGGAAACGTTTTTTTGCAAAATACGGTGGCCCGTCCGGTGGGTCCCCGCTATCAGGTGGAGGAATAATTATTTTGCGCGTAATAAGGAGGCACTTCCTTGCTGCGGCCGTGGACCCAGCTGTCAGCGTGTCCACGCACAGTACTCTTCCGATGGAAGTCGGTCGTTGACCACATTGACCACGCCGTGCCGAGAGCACCATGGCACTGGACGACGGCGAGGCCTAGGAAGGGGACGACATGGAGGCAGGGAAGACTCGGCAGTTGTTTCCCACGCGGAGGGGAGTACGACTGTACGAGGGTTTACTGGTTCGTCTGCTGTCGCCGGAGAATAACAGTAGGTGTGGGTGAGTAGAGGGATGGCTAGGCCAGCGATGGGAGTACGGTGGGGCGGTGAGGCCTGCGCGGCAGCACAGCCGGCCGCAGGGAGGAGGGAGCAGGCAGTCCCGCCGGCGCTTGTTTGAGCGGCTGGAGCAGGAAGAGCAGAGATTGAAGAAGCACGACGGCCGTTGGATGGACATCCAACAGTCAGTGCTTGTGCGTCGACCTTTTTTTAGGAAAGCCTCAAATCCGTGGAAAACAGCATACAACCCATCTGCCATTATTTCTAAAAATTTACAACCCATTTGCTAATTCTTAAGGTTTTTTTGGAGCCCATATTCTTTTTGTTAGCATTACAGCCCATATTATGGCCACGTTTAAAAAATTATACAAAATTTTGCATATTTCGGTGCGGTCCGAACTGTTTTTAATCCCGAAATTTCGACTCACATTCAAACTGGTTTTAAAAATAAATGTATATCAATATAAAATCCAATAAATTCTCCACGCATAAAAATTAATGTAATTTAAAATCTTGAAATGAAAAAAAGATATTTGAAACTAATTGTCGGTTTGATGTGTTTTAAAAATGTACAACCCATTTCTCATTACTGATGGGCCATTTTCTCGGCCGGCCGAATGAAAGCTCTCCTCGTCTTGAAAGATTTGCAGCCCAACAGGCCTGACAAAGTGACTTACTTGGAAAATCACAAAAAAACTGGGATGTGGCCGTGGACCCAGCTGTCAGCCTCTCCACGTACAGTACTCTTCCGGTGGAAGTCGTTCCTTGACCACGTTGACCACGCCGCGCGGAGAGCACCACGGCGGTGGACGACGGCGAGGCCTAGGAAGGGGACTACACGGAGCCGGGGAAGACGCGGCAGTGGAAGCCCGCGCGGAGAGGAGTACGAGGGTTCACTGGTTCGGCTGCGGTGTGAGGCTGCCGTCGCCGCAGGGCCTGGCCAGCGGTGGGAATAGTAGGGGGTGGTGAGGCCTCTGCGGCAGCATAGCCGGCCACGGAAGGCAGGAGCATGAGGCACGACCGGCACTGCTTTGGGCGGCTGGAGCAAGAAGACCAGAGGTTGAAGAAGCACTACGGCCGTTGGATGGACATCGTACGGTCACTGGAGCTAGAATCGCATATTGACTAAGTTGACAAAGCCCTTCGCCCCCGTCAACTTAGTAGGCCCACAAGTTAGCCTCCCACCAAGGTGGGTCCCAGCTAGCCGGGGGAGTATTCATTTTTTTGCGCGTAATAAGGAGGCATTTCCGGTGTGTCCGAGCTGACAGCGGGGGGAACTTTTTTTTCGCAAAATACAGTGGCCCGTCCGGTGGGTCCCAGCAGTCAGGGGGAAACGATTTTTTCGCAAAATACCGGTGGCCCGTCCGGTGGGTCCCCGCTGTCAGGTGGAGGAATAATTATTTTCCGCGTAATAAGGAGGCACTTCCTTGAGGCTGCCGTGGACCCAGCTGTCAGCCTCTCCACGTACAGTACTCTTCCGATGGAAGTCGATTGTTGACCACATTGACCACGCCGCGCCGAGAGCACCACGGCGGTGGACGACGGCGAGGCCTAGGAAGGGGACGACGCGGAGCCGTGCTAGACGCGGCGGTGGATGCCCACGCGGAGAGGAGTACGAGCGTTCACTGGTTCAGCTGCGGTGTGAGGCTGCCGTCGTCGCAGAATAACAGGGAGGGGTGAGTGGAGGGATGGCCTGTCCAGTGGTGGGAGTAGTATGGGGGCGGTGAGGCCTCCGCGGTAGCACAGCCGGTCACGGGAGGCAGGAGCAGGCGGCACGACCGGCGCTGCTTTGGGCGGCTGGAGCAAGAAGACCAGAGGTTGAAGAAGCACTATGGCCGTTGGATGGACATCATATGGTCACTGGAGTATTGACTAAGTTGACAAAGCCCTCCGTCCCCGTCAACTTAGTAGGCCCACAAGTCAGCCTGCCACTATACTGGGTCCCAGCTAGCAGGGGGAGTATTCATTTTTTTGTGCGTAATAAGGACGCACTTCCTTGCGTGCGAAGGTATAACTGGTGGGTCCGAGCTGTCAGCGGCGGTAACGTTTTTTCACGAAATACAGAGGCCCTTTCGGTGGGTCCCAGATGTCAGGTGGAGGAATCATTATTTTGCACGTAATAAGGAGGCATTTCCTTGCGTGCGGCCGTGGACCCAGCTGTCAGCCTCTCCACGTACAGTCCACTTCAGATGCATGTCGGTCGTTGACAATGTTGACCAGGCCGCGCCGGGAGCACCAGGGCGGTGGACGACGGCGAGGCCTAGGAAGAGAACGACACGGAGGCAGGTATGACTCGGCAGATGTTTCCCACGCGGAGGGGAGTACGACTATACGAGGGTTTACTGGTTCGTCTGCCGTCGCCGGAGAATAACAACAGGTGTGGATGAGTAGAGGGATGGCTAGGCTAGCGATGGGAGTACGGTGGGGCGGTGAAGCCTGCACGGCAGCACAGCCGGCCGCGGGGAGGAGGGAGCAGGCAGTCCCGTCGGCGCTTGTTTGAGCGGCTGGAGCAGGAAGAGCAGAGATAAGAAGCACGACGGCCGTTGGATGGACATCCAACAGTCACTGCTTGTGCGTCAACCTTTTTTTAGGAAAGCCTCAAATCTGTGGAAAACAGCATACAACCCATCTGCCATTATTTCTAATAATTTACAGCCCATTTGCTAATTCTGAAGGTTTTTTTGGAGCCCATATTCTTTTTGTTAGCATTACAGCCCATATTGTGGCCACGGTTAAAAAATTATACGAAATGTTGCATATTTCGGTGCGGTCCGAACTGTTTTTAATCCCGAAATTTCGAGTCACATTCAAACTAATTTTAAAAATAAATGTATATCAATATAAAATCCAACAAATTGTCCACGCATAAAAATTAATGCAATTTAAAATCTTGAAATGAAAAAAATAAATTTGAAAGTAATTGCCGGTTTGATTGTTTTAAAAATGTACAGCCCATTTCTCATTACTGATAGGCCATTTTCTCGTCCAGCCGAATGAAGCTCTCCTCGTCTTGAAAGATTTGCAGCCCAATAGGCCTGACAAAGCGACATACTTGGCAAATCACAAAAAAACCGGGCTAGCCATTTTCAGAAAGAAAAAAAACTACTGGGCTGGTCTGTGGTAAACATAAAAGAGAAGGCTGTCTAGACATGCCAGAGTGCCCCGCACAACCCAGTTGACACCCTGCTTCCGTCTCAAAAACAAATTAGATAAATGCCACAACAAATATGGCGATTCATAAAAATGCCACTGCAATTTCCAAACTTTGAAAAATGCTACTGCAATTTTTGCAAACTTTGGAAAACGCCACTGCAATTTGCAAACTTTGAAAAACGCCACTCCAGACTTCGAAAAATGCCACTGGGGATGGCATGAAATGGCATTTTTCAAAGTTTGGAAATTGCCATGGCATTTCTTAGAAACACCAGATTTGGAGTGGCATTTATCAAATTAACCCAAAACAAAAATAATTGGGCGAGCTGCTGGGTCGCTGATGTCAGCCGCTCGTTGTGCAACTCTCTCGTTTATTGACTACGTTGACAATGGCATGGGACCCAGATGTCAGAAATCCATTACGAGGAGCCATTTTTTTATTGGATTGAAATAAGGAGGCACTTTGCTTGCGTACTGCCATGACCTTGGCGGGTCCCGGCTGTCATCCTCTCCACGTACAATCATCTCCTGGTTGTGTAAGCGTCAACTTGGTAGGCCCACAAGTTAGCCCCTAAACCCGTGGAGGACAAATACAACCCATTTTAAAAAATAACAGCCCATTCCATATGTTCAAACGAAAAGTTCAACATTCAGAGCAAAGTAACAGGTCCGATCCATATATAGAGTACTGAACTTCCACGCTGACAACCATCATAGCCAGGTTAACTATCTACTTCCACTAATACTCTAGTAGCATACAAGTACTAACTTACTCTTAGCAAACTAGACGATGCCGGCCGCCATCTGCGGTACACGCTCAACGCCGGCACCGGCGTCCTCCGCCTCGCCTCGGACTTGCCAGAGGTGCGATAGGGCGCGTTGCTCGTGCGCGTTGGCCCTTTCCATGCCGGCGTGGTCCACCGAAGCTTCGGCTTCTAAGCGGGAAACCCACTTGACGAGCTGGTAGTAAAAATCGGCGTCGCGAACGCGTGCATGCCCGACAGCCTCCAGGGCTATTTGCCGGGCGCCGGCCTCCTCGTACTCGGCCCACGTGCGGGCGCTCTGCTCGCGACTCAGAGCGTCAGTGCGCTGCTGCTCCATGTCCCGCTGGCGGCGCAAATCGGCGATACGCTGCTCATCCGCCAAGCGGTCGCACTCCAACAACTCCTGCTCCTCCGCCAGGCGATCGCGCTCCAACAAGTCCTCGATCTCCGCATTGCCATCTAAAGACCGATAGAATGCCTCCTCCCTCCGTCTGCCTTCCGGTGAAAAACCGAACACTAGTTCCGGCGGTGACCGCCTCCGGCCACGCCTATCGCGGACGGGCGGGGGCATGGCGGACGTGGCGAGAGCGAGGATAGGTGGCGAGCAACGTCGGGCCGGTAGGGGCTTATGAGGATAGGGCGAGTTGGGTCACGGTGCCACCATAGAAGGCCGAGAAACAGTACTTATAAGCGGAAGGTAGCGCGACGGTCATCGGAATTCAATGCATAATGAAGCAGGCATGGCTTAGCGCGCCAGCTTGCCGTGGAAAACTAGAGAAACTGAAATTCTGACTGTGCCGTCCCGTCCCGTCCATGCTGGGTCGCACGCCGGCCTTACGGTCAAACGAGTGCACTCGAATCATCTCCCTCCTTGTCAATAATGATTCCACGGATTTAAAAGGCCCGCAACAATTAAAGTGCATCTTTTTCGCATCAGTTAGCTGCCTTAATTACGGCCGGCTCCATGCGGGCACTCAAAATCGCTCGCAGCCAGTACGCGGAGCAGCATGCAACGAGTCGCAGCCGAGGGCATTAATTGATGAACTTTAGCTGGGAGATAAGGCATTTGCGAATGTTTTTGCTAGCAGTTTCTTCAGATTCGCATTTTCTTCAGAACAACTTGTCAGTTTCTTCAGAGGTAGGCATTTCTATTCAAAAAACCGCCACTTCGGATCTTGCATCGCAACTAAAACAGCCAGGAGCGCATTAGTAGGCTAGCTAGTGATCGATCGGTAACTTGTAAACACTGAGCGAACAGATATCAGGAACTGTTAATGCATCTCAATGATTCACAGATCATATACAAATGTGTAGCTCCAAAAGCAAAGATCAGCCACAACTAAAACCAACTAGTACGATTCCCATACATAAGATCAACATGTTAATGCATCTCAATGATTCACAGATCATATACAAATATATAGCTCCAAAAGCAAAGATCTAGAAAAAACATATGTTCTTCCTACTAACATGGATGCTTCTCTTGGCCAACATTCAGTACAGACTGAATGACAAATTTGTTTGTGAAGTCTACAATTCCTCTTGCAAACGTAAGTGGTTTCACCAACAGCTGGAACCATGGGAATGAACCACACATGATGGAGGAACATCCACTGCAATATGATTTGGTCTTCTCTTGATCACACTGCGAGACTATTTTTGGAATAAAACTTTAACTTAGGCAAAATGATGCCCATTGTATAATCAGACCAAACAATGAAGCGCCTAGTGTTGGCCAATGAATAGTACAGTACTACTTTTCTGCAGTCCATGAAGTGACTATCCAATCTTTCTGTGTCTATTTTCAAATGGCACTGCATGCAGTGACTATACTATTCTCTTGTGCAGTTCAAGCAAAATTGCGGTCACTTTGTGTGTTTGCTAAACAGCAACGAGCAGACATCTCTGTCTGCAGAAATATCAAGCAGCAAGTAAACATATACCCCACCTTGTATTTTCGGTTTAAACATGTCTCTTCCGCTTAGATCTGTCATGTTCTGCACTGGACAATTTGATACAGTCATGTTTTGCCCTGGACAATTTCATACTGAATTGATTTGCTTGTTCAGAGCAGAAATATAGCGCCTATTCTTCATCAGACCAAGGATATCCATGTTCGCAGTGATGGAAGAGGTGAAATCGATACAACCGAAATTGAGCATCCAGTCATTTAATCATGTCCTGCACCTCCAATGTAGGTCCACCCTGCCAATAAATTCACATGCAAACCACTAGTATTACTATCTAATGACAGTACAAAAAGAGTAGCAAGATAGTAGCAAACAGACGATGGGCTCCGCGTGTCTGCTGGCTGGCATGTGGCTGTACAAAAAGGTACTATCTAATGTCTAGTCATTGGATTTGTTTTTCATCACCAGCACGTCGAGGTGAAAGATGTGCAGGTTCAGTGGGTCCTCTTGCGTTTTCACTGACATGTGGGACCGCATATGAGCAAACAGACGATGGGCTCCACGCGTCTGCTGGTTGGCTGAGAAGAGAGATAGAGGAGGGCCGAGCACGGACTCCAGGAAATTTGTTCTACGTACTCGATATATTGGAGTAACCAACACCTCGATATAGTGGGGTGGCATGGGCCATAACTAGCATTCATGTCTAGCAGTACGGCACACGCCACCCACATGAGTCCCATCCGACACCAATTTTCTTGGAGTCCGTGCTAGCTACAGCCATCTCTTCTCCCTCCTGTTTTCTCAGCCATCGCGAGGTGGGCGGGGTGGGGGTTTGCCGATAGTCGGTTTGCTCAACTATGGTCCCACTTGTAAGTGAAAATGCAACACAGAACGCATTCCCCCTTGAGCGGCATGTCGGACAAACCGTGTGGGGGTGCGACGTGAACACGGCAGGCTTTTCCTTTTGAACTTGTAACTTGTAAAATTTGGTTATGCTCCATGGGGCGACCAATAGATAGAAATAACGATTTTCCCTAGAGTAATGAGAAGTTTGGTTCTGGCACGGTTCATGCATGGAGTACGTAGGAAAATTATGAAGGTGATGCGAAAGGTAAGATAATTACTAGTAGTACCATATACTACTACATGGATTTGACGGAAAGATAAAGATACATACGGGTCCATCAACGACATCCTCACACCCTAGTGCACCGGGTCACCAACCGACGTGTGAGGAGCAGCGGCGTTGGCGTCAAGCTCAACGTGCTTCTAAACAATGTCGTCCAAGGTTGCCCTACGGTCCAAGAAGGCCAGCGTCCTATCGTCCTCCTCTTGCATGTAGTAGTCCTTGTGGACGATTTGCGCGTAGACGTGGGTGATTATGTCGATGGTGTCTTGCTGCACCAGGCGCTGCGCGGCGAGCGCGACCTCGAGGTGGACATTCTCCGGCGCGATGGCGGGCAGTCGCAGGGCCACCAGTGCATCGAAGAGGTTGTCACCATAGAGGCTATTGAGGGTGGCAGGCATCACAGAGCCTGGGCACGTGGGTTGGAGGTGTACCTCAAGGTCGTCCGCGAGCTTCTTGACGATGGTGAACTTGTCGAGGAAGCCGGCGAGGACCTCGTCGAACAAGGAGACGAAGCTGTCGTCCAAGCGGCCCCTCGCCCTAGCGGCCTCAAGCACTACCTGGAGACATTCCTCGGTGCCAGGATGCAGGCCAGCGTCGTGGACCATCTGGCACAGCCGGCTGATGCTCGCGCTCATCGCCTCCATGGGTCTAGTTTCTAGTCAACTGATCTTGCGATTGGAGTGATCACTCTTGCCCTTAGGTGCGTAGGTGCGTAGGATTTCGTAGATTGGGCTGGCGGGAGCCTTTATATGAGAAGTGCAGACTGCGTTGAATTCATGTGCGTGTTGGCCATCTACTCCTCGCCCCTCTACTGCACCTGCCTTTGGCTGTATGACAGGTTGGCCAGCCACCCATTGGACCCATGTGTCATACACCCAAAGGCAGGTGCAGTAAGTCAATGAAGCTGCTTCTCCGTCCGTGCCCGTGCATGCTTTCAATGACTTGAGACTACCAAACATCACATGAGGTGGTTAGTTCATTGCATGTAATCCTATTAAGTAGCAAAAAGACATTAAGTTACCTCGCCGATAGGAATAAAACAATACACCATGTATTTATTTACAGAGGGAGTATAGCCAGCATCCGGTTAGTATATGAAGTTGCCACATCACATAGAGCCAACCTAATATTGGAGTATGCTAGCGCTCCACCGGCGCGCCGCTTCAAATGGCGGAGGAAGTGAGAGGTCGCGTCACCTTGTGTCCAGATCTGAGATGCCTCGTGTACCAGATGAATGACTCCAAGTTCGACCACCGTGATGCTAGGTGCGAGCCAAGGAACACTGTTGGAGAGACCCCCCTCATAATTTTCCTACATTGTCGGCGACGAGGTGCCTATGGTGACTTCGTAAATTTCAAGATGATAGTGTCGTGCGTGTGTGCGTTCATAGGGGTGAGTGTATGCGCGTGTATATGAGAGCTTGCGTCTGTACTGTGTAAAAAAACGTAAATGCGTGTTAAAAAGAGACTAGTCAGTATACTCAATATTGTGCACCTCGGAGAGGAAAACGATAGAACTAGTACGTATTTATTTACGGTGCAGATTCACTCATTTTGCTCCATATGTACTCCGTCTCGGTGTAGTCTAGTCACTTGTTGAAATCTCTAGAAGGGCAAATACTCCTTTCTGGTTTACAGGGTTATACTAGAAAGTAGTTGTACGTACTAGTACAATAGTGGGCTCACATAGCAATTTTGTCTCATGCAAGAGCCTGGCTATATGCGTGCTCCAATGTTCGCAACTGCAACGTTCGGTTTGCGCTTGGCTCTTCGCCTCTTCGAGAAGACGAACAATGATGTTACAACTACTACTTCTACAGTGTCGAATCCACTGCTGCATGTCCGTCCACCGCGAGCGGGACGGATAGCTTGTTGTAGAAGTACTACTAAGCAAAAGTCTGTCCTCGTTTGCGAGCAACCGCGCGCATGGGTGAGGGAGAAGGCGTGTAGTAAAATCAAGCTTCTCCTCGTTGTACGAGTTGACGCGACACATCATAGCACTGGCCCCACATGCTTGCCTCTAAACTTGGCTGAAAGACCCGCAGTGTACAATATATTTGCTGCAACCTCTAACATTTACCCACCACAAATTAAAATATATGTGGCCGTATGCATCATTCTGATGCAGAGGCCGGGGAGTCCCCCCTTTTCGAAAAAAACAAATTAAAATATATATTCCTGTCTTGACCAGATGAGCGTGCAAACTACAATCACCAGGGTGTCAGGTAGGGCCAGAAGACTATTTTAATTTTTTTAGAAACTTTGAGACGGCCACATAGCATGGAGCCGACCCCAACGATTTTAAGCATACACGCACGGTACACACTATCCTAGACTACTCTAGACATGAAACTGCCACACGAGCGTCCGGGCTGCGCTTGGCTCTTCGCCTCTTCGGGAAGTCGAACAATGATGGAGTACTACTGCACTGGAGGAGTACTACAGTACGCTTCTGGCCATCTGACACCGATTGAACTGCTGCATGTCCACCGCGTGCGGGAGGGAGAGCGTGTAGCAAAAGCTTCTCCTAGTCTTGCCAGCCACCACACTCATGGGCGAGGGAGGGACGCTCCTGCCTTTGCGTGTATGACAGGTGGGCCCGACAGGTGTGTGGCCAACCTGTCATACAGCCAAAGGCAGGTGCAGTTAAGTCCGCGAGGGAGAGGATAATCAAACTTCTCGTTGATGTATGAGTTGACGCGACACATCAAAGCACTGCACTCGATATATTTCAATAATTTGCGTTTACCGATGCATTAATTACAACGCATGCATGCATGCGGTGACTCTCCTTTTGATACTTGCATGTGTTGATTTAATG
The DNA here is from genome assembly GCF_018294505.1 of Triticum aestivum. Taxonomy (NCBI): domain Eukaryota; kingdom Viridiplantae; phylum Streptophyta; class Magnoliopsida; order Poales; family Poaceae; genus Triticum; species Triticum aestivum. The sequence continues at coordinate 429,482,780 of NC_057796.1, read as the reverse complement.
CACCTTGAAGTAGTATAAAATATGTGACGGTAAAGCTTTGTAATACCCCGGCCCAAGTCGACAGATGGTTGTGCACGAGGAGGGCGAGATCATGCAGACCGAACAGGACCCGACGATGGAGCTCTCTAAGGTCTCGATGGACCTCACCGTGCTCCACTGCCCCTTGTGTTTCCGATTGTAATGTGACAACACTTGTTCTAAAATGACTTTGTTGATTGTTAATGTGTGCGCCTTCGCAAATCGGACTGCAAATTTACCACAGCATGTTGGTGCCATGTCATGGCACCAAGCCAAGTTTCATTATTTTCATGCGTGTTTTGGATTTACAGGAATTAAAAAACTAAGTTTCTCAATGTTTCCAACCCAGCCACGACGCCCAGAATTTTGAATTTCATTCTCATTTCTTGCATGGAACCTAAAAATTTACCCGAGGACACACATGTGATTTTTCAACCAACTTTGGTGCACTGGAACATGTGCTTGTATTTCAAATTTGAATTATGCACACAAAGGTGACACGTTCCCACCCAGAACCACGAGCCTTCTTGAGAGAAGCTCCGATTTGCAAGAAGCTTATACCAAAATTTGTTCCTATTCGGCCAATTTTTTTACCACGGCATGGTACTACCATGACATGACACCATGCCAAGTTTCATGATTTTAAAACCAAGTTTCTCAATGTTCTCGACCGAGCCACAATGCCCAGATGTTTGAATTTTATTCTCATTTTTTGCATGGGACCTACTCCCTCCTTCCATCTATATAGGGCCTAATGTGTTTTTCAAGACAGCCTTTGACTATTGACAAGATTAATAGCACATGCGATGTATACTATGAAAATTATATTATTGGAAGCTCCTTTGACATACAAATTTGAAGGTATGCTTTGTGTAAGTTGCATGTCATATATTATTGCTCTAACGTTTGGTCAAAGTTAGCCTCAAAAAACGCATTAGGACCTATATAGATGGAAGGAGGGAGTAGAAATTCACCCGAGGACACAAATGTGATTTTTCAACCAACTTTGGTGCACGGGAGCATGTGCTTGTAGTTCAAATTTGAATTATGCACATTAAATGACCAAAAACTCAATTAATGTGTAAATAAGGCCAAACGAAGTCGGAATAATTCCAACATTTAACAGGGCACTCATGTAGTTCTATGTTGCCTTTGTAAATAAACTCAAGGGGGACAACGTATATCGTTTCGCACTCAAAGGTGGCACGTTCCCTCTCAGAACCACGAGCCTTCTTGAGAGAAGCTTCGGTTTGCAAGAAGCTTATACCAAAATCTGTTCCTATTCGGCCAATTTTTTTACCACAACATGGTAGTACCATGACATGACATCCATGCCAAGTTTCATGATTTTCAGACGTGTTTTGGATTGACAAGAATTTTAAAACCAAGTTTCTCAATGTTCTCAGCCGAGCCACGATGCCCAGATGTTTTAATTTTATTCTCATTTCTTGCATGGGACCTAGAAATTCACCCGAGGACACAAATGTGAATTTGGAACCAACTTTGGTGCACGAGAGCATGTGCTTGTAGTTCAGATTTGACTTATGCACATTAAATGACCAGAAACTCAATTAATGTATAAAAAACGACAAATGAACCCGGAATAATTCCAAAATTTAACAGGGCACTAATGTAGTTCTATGTTGCCTTTGTTAAGAAACTCAAGGGGGGGCAGCGTATATCGTTTCACACTCAAAGGTGGCACGTTCCCTCTTAGAACCACGAGCTTCCAAATCGGCCCAATTTTTTACCACAACATGTTAGTGCCATGACATGACATCATGCCAAGTTTCATGATTTCCACGCGAGTTTTGGATTTACATGAATTTAAAATCAAAGTTTCTCGATGTTCTCGGCCGAGTCATGACGCCCAGATGTTTGAATTTCATTCTCATTTCTTCCATGGGACCTAGAAATTCAACCAAGGACACACATGTGATTTTTCAACCCACTTTGGTGCACCGGAGCATGTGCATGCAATTCATATTTAGATTATGCACATTAAAAGTCCAGAAACTCAATTAATGTATAAAAAGGCCAAATGAACCCGAAATAATTCCAAAATTTAACAGGGCACTCATATAGTTCTATGTTGCCTCTGTAAATAAAATCAGGGGGGAGGCAGCGTATATCGTTTCGCACACAAAGGTGACACGTTCCCTCTCGGAACCACGAGGCTTGTTGAGAGAATCTCCGGTTTTGCAAGAGGCTTATACCAAAACTTGTCCCAATTCAGCCAAAAATTATACGTATGAAAACAGGGTTTAGATTATCCCAAACATCTCGCTACCTAGACCAATAATGTACTATGATTTGAATTCAACATAAAATGGATACAAATATTTGAATTGGAGAGCGTATGGTACATGTAGTTCATAGTGAAATATGATTACTGCTATATGTATGTTTTTTGTTATCAAGATAATATTTAAATTATTGTATAACTTGACAACAATCGTATTCAAATAAGGAAAATTGATTCAAATTTAGTCCATATGGTAGACGACAATATATATGTTCACATGGTGGAGTAAAATGTTCATATATGATGGAAGATCAAAATGTACGACTACATCAATTATAAACCGCAAGGTCACCTAACGATATATTCGAATTCAACATAACGTGGATTCAAAAATTGAAATTCGAGATCATGGCATCTGTAATCATATAAAAAGGGACATTACTCTTTCTTTGGTGGGAATTGATTTGTTTTTTGTTGTTGTTGAGGGAAGTGCGAATCGATTTGGTACTGTGCAGGGTAATCTTGTTCTCCCGATTTTTTTACATTTTTCTTGTAGTTTTTTCAATGGCATCTATAGCAATATAGTAAAAGGGGACATGACTCTCTTGTGTCTTGTATGAATTGTTTTTTTACACGTTAAGTTTGTTCTGCCGAACAAGGAATCCGCACCTTGTTATCCCGAAATTTTCAAGCTCGAGTATCTTTTGTCTCACCTGCTTTGAAACTCCCGCTTCTTCAACCCGCGCCGCGCCTTGTTATCCCGAAATTTGGACGCGCGCGAGAACTCCCTCCTCATCCGAAATCGCTCCCGCAGCCCAGACACGCGAAATCCCCCTTCTACCCCTCAGCCGGAAATGAAGCTCCACGTCGCGGTGTCAAAACCGGTGGGGGTACGCTGGTAACTTACCCTACATTTCGGACAAGCGCGTCCCTAAGCTTGGCTCCCCCTCCCCCTTCGCCCCCCATTCGTACACCGAGGCCGCCAAAACCCGCGAAACCCCACGCTCCTCCGTCGGCCTCCCGACCGCCGCCCAGCCGGAGACTCTTCCCCGACTACGTCGTCCACCGCAACAGCTCACCGTCCCTCATCCACCGCACCGGATGAGGATCCGTTGTCGATCTCGTCGTCCCGCCGGATCAGCCGCCCCGTCCTCCACCTCCAAGGAGCTGCCCCGATGTTCGCCTCGTCTATTGCGCCACCTCAATCCCCGCAGCACCGTCTTGACTTTCCCCACTGGAACCGTAGCACCCTCACCAATTCCTCCGATGAAGCCGAGGCCAACTCGGCGCCACCAAGGAGGTTCTGCACTCACCGCTGCATTTTATCTTTTATTCGATCTCACGGGGCTGCCGGTGCTCGATACCGAGCAGACATGGCGTGTCTCCATCGACGGCGCCGTCGCCGGCCACATCATCCACGGCGTCTCTCCCCCATGTCGTTGCTTCCTCGGTGGCAACTTCCACAACGGCACTAGCTGCAGCTGCTCCGGCTCTCGCTCGCACTGCGGCTCTGTTTTTGCTGTCGGTCGCGCTGCTGCACTGCTCCTGCTTTCGTTCATGCTGCTGCTCTGCTCTTGCTCTCGCTTGCGCTGCTGCTGCTGCACGACCTCCGGCAGCTACAACAGTTGCTGCTTTAGCACTCGCTCGCGGTGCTACTGCACGACTTGCTCTCTGCTAGTGCGTTCCCTGCTCGAGCGTCTGCTGATTTAGATCACTGCTTCTCTGCTACTAGTGCTCGAACGCCCTAAACATCTATTGCAATGCTCTGTTACTAGTTCAATCAGTTTCGACAGTAAAATTCAGTTTCGACTGTGAAGTTCATTTTCTTCAGTTAAGTTCAGAGTGAACAGTACTTACAACATCTGTCGGAGCGGCCGTGGCGCGGCTGATGCGTTTTACATCTAGCACTTTTTGGTGATGTATTTTACATCATCTATTGCAGATGATATTAGGGTCCCACTTCAGATTAACGTTGTCTGTCTTGTCATGCTTCAGCCTCGTCGCCGTACACCTTAGCGGAGCTGCTCCAACGACGGAACCGTCCATCACAGCGGAGCAGTACCCTCGGCGCCGTTTCCAGAGGCCTCGGATCTTCTTCCCCGCCTCCGACAGTCACACCAGCATCATCACCATCCTCCACGTCCAACCCAATGATGCTGAGGTCCACAAGGCTATGCCAAAGAGGTTGTACACTCGTCGCATCACTTTGTTTCTCCATTCCTCTGTTCTTCCAATTCATGTGAGCCAAACACCCAGGTTGACTGAAATCCTATGTTTCCAAATGCTCTGTTTTGCACGTGCATTCCTATCCTATTCCTGTGTTTTTCCTGTCCCTGCGTTTATAGAATCCTCCAATTCTAAGGAGCCCTTACAGATTTACTTCATTTTCAGATAGGCGTCAAAGAAAACTCTGTGTGTTATGTCCTGCTCCTGCCGTGCCGTCATCCACCCCACCTGAGGTGCACCATCGACAGAAGCGTTCACTGCAGCAGAGATCCCCCCTGCAGACTTCCTTTCGCCGCCTCAGATCATCTTCCCCGTTGCCGGCAGCCACGCCAACTGCATTACCATCATCGACTGAGCAGATGAACCTGAGGACTACACAGTTCCGGAAGAGAGGTCGCAGTCTTTCGTGTTTGCTTACGTTATACATCGGTTATTATTACCTGCTACTTTATCGTTCAATCTTGAGTTTTGAATTGCCCATGGGTCTCATATCGAGCCAGCAACGAATAGTATCTGTCTACTATCTGGTTCATCTGGGGTCTTCTATGTGGTTCATGTTGGGTGGGCAACAAACAATAGATGATCCATTGTCTATCTTTTTAAACTGAAGCTATAATCTACCTGCTATCATTAGTTTTGGATCCATCCACTCGTTTGCTACCATCAGTCTTGATTTTTGCATGCACCCCTTAGGCCTTACAAAATCTAACTATTTTTTTATTATGCATGTCAGATATTGTACACAATCGTACTGAACATGTAGAGAAAAAGAGAAGACCGTTGCGTGCGAATATAATGTCATGCAGACGCCGCTCCATGGTGGGCGAAGTGCCCCCCCCTCCTGCATTTCCAGATTGTATTCCAGAGGAAGATAACTGTTCAGATGGAGATTCAGAAGGAGCCGACCACGCCTGTTTACCACCTGAGGTGTTTGCTCTAACCTGGCATGCTGATGTTGGTCATATCATGCATATGGCGCCTTGCATTGCTTACATTATACATCTTATATGTCATCAGCTTAGTTTAGATTTGCTTTGTGTGAATGCCACCTGTTTGGTTTCTATATCATACTCCCACCATTCCTAAATATTTGTCTTTTTAGAGATTTCAACAAGTGACTACATACGGAACAAAATGAGTGAATCTACACTCTAAAATATGTCTATATACATCCGTATGTGGTAGTCCATTTGAAATCTCTAAAAAGACAAATATTTAGGAACGGAGGGAGTATATGGGAATTATGCAATGCCATCTTCTTTAGCCAGGCATCATATACGTGAATCATGCAATGCCATCCTGTTTAGCCAGTCATCGTATATGTGAATTGTATTGTGCCATATTTTTTTCCATAATGTATTCCATTTGTCAACAATGTTTATACATTCATCTACTCTTCCTGTGCATCAGCCATTTGAGTCGGTCATGGGAAAATCTGGAGTGAAAACAAGGTCTTCTGAGCAGTCAGTGCTACCTGTCGATGTAGATTTCTTGCTGGTTACAGATAGCTCCTCAGAGGAGGATTCAGAGAGAGATGACCAGTCGTATTCCCCCCCCCCCCGAGGTGCATGCTCTAACTTGGCTGGGTTATATTGCTCATATCATGCATATGGTGTCTTGCATTGCCATGCCATCTGCTTAGATTAGACATGCTTTGTGTGAATGCCTCCTGTTTGCTTTCTATATCAGATATGTGAATTATGCAATGCCATGTTTTTCAGCCAGTTATCATATATGTGAATTATGCACCGCCATGGAGCCAGGCATCATATATGTGAATTATCTCATGCCATCTTTTTTTCATTACGTATTCCATTTGTCGACAATCTGTGTATATTGAACTACTCTTCATGTGTATCAGCCATTTGAGCCGGTTATGGAAAAATCTGGAGTGAAAACAAGGTCTTCAGAGCAGGCAATGGTACCTGTTGAAGCATATATCTCGATGGTTACAGGGAGCTCCTCAGAGGAGGATTCAGAGACAGATGACCAGTCCTATATCCCACCTGAGGTGTATGCTCTAAGTTGCAATGTTTATATTTCTCATATGATGCATATGGTGTCTTGCATTGCTTAGTTTAGACATCATATGCACAATATTGAATTCTATCTGCTTAGTTTAGAGATCATACATGCGAGTGCCAGCTGCTTAGTATATGAATCAATTATGTCAATTATATCATGCCATCCTGTATACTTAGACAACATGTATGTGAATTATTTCATCCCAACCTATTTTAGAAAGACATCATATAGTTTTGTCATGTCATCCTGTTTAGGTACTCATCATATGTTGAATTATGCCATTATATCCTGTTAAGTTATCCATCATATATCTGAAACTGTGTCATGCTATCCTGTTTAGTTAGGCATCATATATGTGAAATTGTGTCATGCTGTCCTGTTTGGTTAGACAACATATATGTGAATTACCACATCTGTCTATCATACAATGTCTGTACGTTCAATTTCTTTTCTTGTTTATCAGCCATTTGAATTGGAGGGGGTGATGGCAGTATCTAAGGGAGCAAAAACCCGTTCTTCACAAAAGACAGTGCTACCCGTCGATGCAGATAGAACCATGGTTGTACTGGCCCACAAACTAGCCCCACCACACATAATCGAGACTCTTCCAGATTGCACACTTACACCGTTGGGCAGAGAACCAGCTACAACCCATCTAACCGCAACCCCAGCGGATAGTAACCCACTTATAGTTGACAAAGCACCATGTCCACCACAGAGTACCCCCACACGAGCAGTTTGTAAAGCTACTGCAGTGCCCAAAGCACGAAGACCACCACAGCTAACCCAAACTCCACGTTTAAAGCAGAAGAGCAACTGTTCTCAGGTCAGATTCCGTAGCTATGGTCCATACTCCTTTGCTGTTGCATCACTGTATTTACTCATACCAACTACTTTCGAATTTGAAGGATCCAATTGAAACTCCAATGGCGCAACAGGTATGTTTTAAACCTATTTCTTTAACTGGATTGCTGTTCTAACTTCTTGCTCTATGTTGATTTCAGTTTAAGTTGTATAAACAGTTATGTTCTCATGTGATGCACATTACAAGTGCTGCCAATGCTGTGTAGTTTCTCACACTTATATTCTGTCTATGCTGCTGTGTCTTAAAAATATATGAGTTGAACTGTGTCTCTATCTTGATTAGGGAACATAAACTAGAATGATATGGACAATACAGTGACCATAGTACATAGATATATGTTTGTTTCATGCTGTTATCCTGTCCACCTTACTACTGAACCGGTTTACCAAAATGAGTTTCGTATACTACAAGCTAAACCTGTGATGTGTCTGCTTGTTTCTCTTGTAGTATGCAAACAGAATATTGGAGAAGAGCACCCCACTATGCAATGGTAGAGAAAGTAATGCAGATAAGGTTCAAGATAGTGAGACAACCCTGTTGGTCTCCAAGAAAGGTGATAAAAACGATCTTGTAGACAGTGAGAAAACCCCACAGTCCTGCGTTGATGTAGTGTTCGAGTTACTGGCCAGTACCGCTGGCACAAGCTCTTCGAACTCGCTGCCTGAATCACTTCGGCTTCTTCAGTCTCAGCTACAAGCTGAAAGGCATCAGTCAGCTGTGCTGCGGCAAGAAGCCGAAGGACTGAGGAAGTCCCTGCAGAATTCAGATGCGTACTTTCTTGTGCAACAGCAAGCGCTGGAGGATTTAAGCGCCAAACAAGAGAAAGTTAATAAGCTTGCTAAGCATCTTGCCAGCATTATGGGTACCCAGGATATTGTTTCTTGAACTCTTCTGAAGTGGTTTCAGTTCTGGACTTGTTTTGCTGCGGCGTTTATATGCTGCTTTGTTCCCTATATTTGCACTGGTGGCGAACTTTGATGCCCAGTGGATGTAATATGTGTAATAGCCGTGATAGCCTAGCATAAGTTGCTTGCTTATTTATTTCCTTGTTGTCTTGTTTATTTGTTTGCTTGTAGTCAGTGCAGTTCTTTTTCCGCGGTTTGCTAGTGGCTGCAATAACCTATTTTTTAAAACTAGGCCACAATAACCATGGGCTAATATTTACTGTAGTGACACTGGGCCTCCTACGGGCCGTAGAAACAGTGGGCCTTCTACGGGCCGTAGAAACAGTAGGCCTTCTACGGGCCGTAGAAACAATGGGCCTTCTACGGGCCGTATCATCAATGGGCCTTATACGGGCCGTATGATCGATTGGCCAAACATGGGCCAATAACAGGCCGCATTATGGCCGTAAACGGGCTAGAGTTGGAATCGTCCGTTCATGGGCCGACCATAACGGGCCATCGTTAATAGGCCGTATTTGATGACGCTATGAAAACGGCCCAACGTATTAACGGACCACAAACGGGCCGACTGTAACCACGGGCTGAATTTGGCCCACAAGCAGAAAATGACAGTAACGGGCCGTAAGTAAACGAATGCTGGAAATGAGCCCAAGAATAAATGGGCTCTGAGAAGGCCGAAAGATAACATGGGCTGGAAACGGCCCAACGGAATAACGGGCCGTTAATGGGTATAAAGTGATACACTGTTCATTACGGGCCAGTTTCACCACGGGCCGTTAATGGGTGTAAAGTGATACACTGTTCATTACGGGCCAGTTTCACCACGGGTCGTTAATAGGCCAAGAGTTACATAGGGCCTCATATGGGCCGAAAGACGTCATGGGCCATACATGGGCCAGAAGTGAAAACGGGCTGGAATCATATTGGATGGCCCAGATGACGCTACTGGGCCTAATTCGGATAGGGCGTAACGGGCCTTGGGTTAGTGAGCTGTAAATGGGCTATATGCGAACAAGCCTTTAACAGGCTTTCCATGGGCCGGCCCGCCACCTTTTGACCAAGTCAAACGGGCCGGCCTTTTCACCGGAATGGGCCTCTGTTGGGCCGTGCCACGTGTCGACGTATCATAGGCGCCTTCTGTCCAATGAGTGGATGACATCTGTCCCAACGATGAGCCGACACGTGTTTCCTCCAGCCAATGATGATTTTACACGTGGAAAATCCCCATTGGTCGGGGCTGTTAACGGGTTATCGGATCCAAAAACTGACCCGATAGCTTAACGGCGTTCCGTTACGGTGGATGCCACGTGTCGGTCACCCTTGACGAAAGCACTTCTGTGACGCGTGATTTATCGTCATGGAAGTGGACACTTCCGTGATGATAATTTTGGTAATGTCATGGAACACTTCTACGACAGCACAGGTATGACTATCTTGATTCTGTCATAAATTTGTCATGGATGTACATGCATGACAAAAAACGCGACCTACTGTGACAAACACGTATCATCACGGAAGTGTATTTTTTTTGTAGTGACACTTTCCGAGGAAACAACCTCAAGTTCATAGTATCAACTCTATTGGAAAATTTCCATAGATTATTTTTGGAGGTTTTGAATTTCCTCTTCCTACTGTCAAAAAGAGATATGATATTCTTATTATTGGGGACGTGCATATCCCCGTTGAGGTAACTTAGTGCTATTGGAAATTTCTCCGGTTTCATGCAATTCGGAATGAGTTTGTTAACAAGACTTGATCAACCTTGTTAGTGGATTCCTTTTGATGAGCATGAAATGGATGAAGTTAGAAAGCACAACCTTCTGTACCCTCCTTTCACTTTCTATTATTTAGTTGAAATAAAGTAAAATTAGTATTTTCTGTCTGTTTTCTGAATTATCCGTGCAATATAAAGATACCCCGAAAATAAAAGTTCTCCAAATGCCCCAAAATTGAAATATGATTTTTTTCTAGAATATTTGAGAATATCTGGCACTGAGAACACAGCAGGGGGAGCAATCACCTGGGCACGAGGGTCCAGGGCGCGCCCCTGCCTCGTGGGCCCATGGTGGCTCCCCTCCACTTATTCCTGCACCCATACACTCCTTCCTCCCAAAAAAATCACCATCCAGCTCAAGCACGAGTTCTAGCTCATTTTGCTGCGATTTTCGATCTCCTTGCTCAAAGCACCTCTCACAAAACTGCTTTGGGGGATTGTTCCTTGGTATGTGACTCCTCCATTGGTCCAATTAGTTTTTGTTCTAGTGCTTTATACATTGCAAATTTGTGCTGTCTAGGTGACCATGTTCTTGAGCTTGCATGTCAAATTTATATGGTTCTAAGTAGTTCTAACGCATGATATAAGCTCTAGGCACTTGTAGGAGTAGTTGCTATCAATTTTGTTGAGCTTGGTTCACTTTTATTCGAAGTTACTAAAAATTTCAGAAAACTTTTCAGAGGAAGAAATATGTTTAGGAAAATGTACCAAGGTAGTTCTTCAAGGAAGCAAGGACCCATGCTCGCAATGCATGATGCTGATGATGAACCACCAAGGGACGCTCTGGTGCGGGCTTGTGAATGGCCTTCAGAAGACTTTATGGATCGAGCAGGAATCAACGAAGAATTTAACGCATATTTGCGTAACGCTGATCTTGTGAGCTTCGAGGCAGAAAAGTGCCGTCAGTACCACTATCTCACTAGTTCCTTTGTGAGGACGTTTGAATTTTCATCTTCATGCAATTCTCAAACTGTCCTATTTGATCTATATGAAAATTCTTATACCATGGACTAAGAGGATTTTACCACTGCTTGCAAACTTCCACAATGGGGTAGTACTAGTGAACCTCGCAAATCTGAATTTAGAGATTTTCTTGCTAGTATAACTGTGGGGGAATCTAGAGATATAGCACAAGCTACCATAGGGAGTATTCATTTTCCTGCTATACATTATTTTGCGCTCTTCACAGGTAGGTGCATAAATGGTAAAGATGAAGCATGTCATATGTGTGTCCCTGACCTCAGTGTTCTCAGGAGCGCTGTGTTAGGAGATAAACGTTATAATTTGGGAGCCATTGTTGCACGTAGGTTGCATAATAATAGATTTAATGGAGATTTCTTTGGTGGAATTTATGCAACCCGCTTAGCTAATCTTCTTGGTGTAACCATACGTGATGATGATATTGAATTGCCTCCTACTTATCGAGACTTTAATGCTATGGTTCACCATCAGTTTGTCGAGAGGAATGAACCACCTCTCCAGTACCGACTAATCTTTGACAGGCGTCACGCTGTCAATATTGTTCTCCCTGCCCCTACTCTCTTTGACTTTCAGGCAAAGGGGAGACATTTTATAACCAGGGAGGAGGCAAATGAGTATGAAAGGAGGACGAGGGCAGCTCGCCTCCAAGCTGCAGCCCACGATGCAATAGCCGCTGCATCTCAGTATGACCCCAGCTACAGCTTTGGATATCCGCCAGGCCAGCCGTGGCAATAGACCAACTTAGGCCAAAAGCCTAAGCTTGGGGGAGTACGTATTTCCCACCGACATTACATTCATGTTCACACACTCGTGCTAGTTGTCGGTGTTCATACTTTTTCATTGTACTATCCATGCTAGTTTATTTTCCTTTTTCTTGCTTTCTTCTTGTGTATTTGAAAAACCTTAAGAAAAACCAAAAAAATTAGTAGTAGCTTTTAGCTATTTTACTTTCTTGCTTATAGTAGTAATAATTAAAAGAAAAACCCAAAATGATTTCCCGTTCTTCTTTTGCTTGTTGGGAGCTTTCCCGTGTAAATAGTTTTTATTTCTTTTCTTTTCTTTGGGGGTCGGTAGGAGAAGACCATAATGAAAATGTTGAAGTGGCTCTTATATGCATTATTGTTGATTTAACCAAGAGCCCATATTGCCTTGTCTTCTCCTGTTTATTGAATGCTCGCAGATTCCAGCTTAGTCCAATGCACGTGCACTCTTGTTATTATTCACACCGTTCGGTCATGTAAGTGAAAGGCAATTATGACGATATATGATGGACTGATTGAGATGAGAGAAGCTGGTATGAACTCGACCTCTTTTGTTTTTGTAAATATGATTAGTTCATCGTTCCTGATTCAGCTTATTATGAATAAACATGTTTGCAATGGCAATTAGAGATCATAGTTGCTCGTGCCATGCTTGATTAGCTATGAGTTATAATGGTTTACCTTGCATGCCAACATGCTATTAAAATGGTTGTGATGTGGTATGATGGGGTGGTATCCTCCTTTGGATTATTTAAGTGACTTGACTTGGCACATGTTCACGCATGTAGTTGAAACAAATCAACATAGCCTTCACGATATTTATGTTCATGGTGGATTATATCCTACTCATGCTTGCACTCAATGTTTATTAATTTTAATGCATGCTCATGACTGTTGTCGCTCTCTAGTTGGTCGCTTCCCAGTCTTTTGCTAGCCTTCACTTGTACTAAGCGGGAATACTGCTTGTTTATCCAATCCCTTAAACCCCAAAGTTATTCCAGATGAGTCCACTATACCTTCCTGTATGCGGTATCTACCTGCCATTCCAAGTAAATTTGTATGTGCCAAACTCTAAACCTTCAAATAAAATTCTGTTTTGTATGCTCGAATAGCTCATGTATCAACTAGGGTTGTCCTTATATTCCATGTTAGGTGGGTTATTCTCAAGAGGAGTGGACACCGCTCCTCACTCACGAGAAAATGGCTGGTCACCGGGATGCCCAGTCCCATGCTTTAAGCAAACCAAATCAAAATAATTGCAAACAAAACTCCCCCCGGACTGTTGCTAGTTGGAGGCACTCGTTGTTTCGAGCAAGCCATGGTTTGATGCTTGTTGGTGGAGGGGGAGTATAAACTTTACCATTCTGTTTGGGAACCGCCTATAATGTGTGTAGCATGGAAGATATCGCCATCTCTTGGTTGTTATGTTGACAATGAAAGTATACCGCTCAAAATATTATTTATCACTATTTCAAAATCGAGCTCTGGCACCTCTACAAATCCCTGCTTCCCTCTGCGAAGGGCCTATCTATTTACTTTTATGTTGAGTCATCACCCTCTTATTAAAAAGCACCAGCTGGAGAGCACTGCTGTCATTTGCATCCATTACTATTAATTTACATTGGGTATGACCATGATTGGATCTGTTTTACCATGAATTACAATGTCTAGTCAGTCCTTGATCTTTAAAGGTGCTCTGCATTTATGTTTTGCGGTCTCAGAAAGGGCTAGCAAGATACCATCTTGTTATATCATATCATGATTGTTTTGAGGAAGTGTTGTGATCCGAGATTTATTATTATTACTCGCTAGTTGATTATGCCATTGATATGAGTAGACATGAGACCTAAGTGTTATTGTGAATATGGTTAGTCATAATCTTTGCTGAAAACTTGAATGATGGCTTTACATATTTACAACAACAAGAGCAAACAGAGTTTGTAAAAGTTTTTCTTTATCACTTTCAGTTTATCAACTGAATTGCTTGAGGACAAGCAAAGGTTTAAGCTTGGGGGAGTTGATACGTCTCCGTCGTATCTACTTTTCCAAACACTTTTGCCCTTGTTTTGGACTCTAACTTGCATGATTTGAATGGAACTAACCCGGACTGACGTTGTTTTCAGCAGAATTGTCATGGTGTTATTTATGTGCAGAAACAAAAGTTCTCGGAATGACCTGAAACTTCACGGAGCTTATTTTTGGAAAATTTTAAAAATATTGGAAAAGAATCAAGGTCAGGGGGCCCACACCCTGGGCACGAGGGTGGGGGGCGCGCCCTACCCCCTGGGCGCGCCCCTGCCTCCTGGCCCCCCTGGAGCTCCACCGACCTCAACTCCAACTCCATATATTCGTGTTCGGGGAGAAATAAATCAGAGAGAAGGATTCATCGCGTTTTACGATACGGAGCTGCCGCCAAGCCCTAAACTCTCTCGGGAGGGCTGATCTGGAGTCCGTTCGGGGCTCCGGAGAGGGGAATCCGTCGCCATCGTCATCATCAACCATCCTCCATCACCAATTTCATGATGCTCACCGCCGTGCGTGAGTAATTCCATCGTAGGCTTGCTGGATGGTGATGGGTTGGATGAGATCTATCATGTAATCGAGTTAGTTTTGTTAGGGTTTGATCCCTAGTATCCATTATGTTCTGAGATTGATGTTGCTATGACTTTGCTATGCTTAATGATTGTCACTAGGGCCCGAGTGCCATGATTTCAGATCTGAACCTATTATGTTTTCATGAATATATGTGAGTTCTTGATTCTATCTTGCAAGTCTATAGTCACCTACTATGTGTTATGATCCGGCAACCCCGAAGTGACAATAATCGGGACCACTCCCGGTGATGACCATAGTTTGAGGAGTTCATGTATTCACTATGTGTTAATGCTTTGGTCCGGTACTCTATTAAAAGGAGGCCTTAATATCCCTTAGTTTCCATTAGGACCCCGCTGCCACGGGAGGGTAGGACAAAAGATGCCATGCAAGTTCTTTTCCATAAGCTCGTATGACTATATTCGGAATACATGCCTACATTACATTGATGAATTGGAGCTAGTTCTGTGTCACCCTATGTTATGACTGTTACATGATGAACCGCATCTGGCATAATTCTCCATCACCGATCCAATGCCTACGAGCTTTTCACATATTGATACTTGCTTAGTTACTTTACCGTTGCCACTGTTATAATTACTACAAAACTGCTACTGTTATCTTTGTCACCGTTACCGTTACTTCCATACTACTTTGCTACTAAATACTTTGCTGCAGATATTATGTTATCCAGGTGTGGTTGAATTGACAACTCGGCTGCTAATACTTGAGAATATTCTTTGGCTCCCCTTGTGTCGAATCAATAAATTTGGGTTGAATACTCTACCCTCGAAAACTGTTGCGATCCTCTATACTTGTGGGTTATCAAACATCTCTATGTTGATCATATCTGCTATATGATTCACGTTTGACCTTTCGGTCTCCAGTGTTCCGAGGCCATGTCTGTACATGCTAGGCTCGTCAAGTTTAACCTGAGTATTCCGCATATGCAAAATTGTCTTGCACCCGTTGTATGTGAACGTAGAGCCTATCACACCCGATCATCACGTGGTGTCTCAGCACGAAGAACTTTTGTAACGGTGCATACTCAGGGAGAACACTTATACCTTGAAATTTTAGTGAGGGATCATCTTAAGATGCTACCTATAACATCCCAAATTTCCAATTTGGAATGTTATACATAGATCATCATTGCATAGCATATTTTATTGCATTTTGGCAAATCCTCGATAAATCCTAAGCAACTCAAGGACCCTCGGAGAGAGTTGGGGATTTTCCCGATTTATCATATTTGATTTTCATCAAATAATAAAACGAGGATTTTGGTTTTAATTATTTTCTCTCCGGAAAAATATTTCACATTTAAAATAAATGAGTGGAGAAAATATGACTTCTGCAAAACAATTGAAATATTGGAGGAAAAATATTAAAATCATATATTGGATTTATTCGGATTTCATTTGCAATTTTAATTGCATGAAAAAAATTGCATGTTTTCAAAACTGCATTTATGTGTCAAAAAAATGTTCACCCTGTTCTAATTATTTTAACTAGACGGGGAAAATTTGTTTCATCATTTTTGGATTTTTATTTATTTTTCTGTGATTTTTTGATTCGGCGGAATATTAAAAAAAAACACCGCGCCCGACCGGGCCGAGGCCCAGCCGAGCCGGCCGGCCCAGCCCCGCCGTCTCCCTCGCGCGCACGCGCCGCCGCCGCCCGAGTCCGTGGCGAGCACGGCCGCCGGCGCCGCCTTGCCCCTCCTCCAAGGCAGCAGCCCCCCTCTCTTAAATACCGCCGCCACCCCCCTTCACCCCGCCCCCGCCCCGAGCCGACTCCGCCGGAGCCCGCAGCGCCGCCGCCCGAGTTCGCCGCCCCGCTCGCCGCACGCCGCCGCCGGAGCCCGCCCCTCGCCACCCCGTCGCCGCCCCAAGCCCCGCCGCACCCCGCCGCCCTCGCCGAGCCCCGCCGGAGCCCGCCGACCCCGCCGGAGCCCCGGAGTGCGCCGCCTGTTATCCGGAGTGCGCCGCCTGTTACTTCGAATCTCTAGGTTTCGCGGATCATCAGCAAGGCAAGTAACACTTTGATCATACTTTTTCCATACCCAGTTTTTATTGCATTAGATCAATCCTCAAACATTGCATGGTTAGGATCTAATTAACTTGTGGGTATTGGGAAGTAGTAGAGGTAGTACCTATTACCTGTTTTATTATCAAACCCTTGGGAGTTACTTCTACGTTGCTTATATTGCCATGCTATGCTCGTAGACGTGGATTGGGTTTGAGAGATATTCACGACAGATGTGAGATTGTTAATTAATGGTTTACTTAAGGTGGCAACTAAAACTCACATCTGGGTGGATTAAGGCACCTGGAGAACCCAGTGTTGTCTGATTTTATAAGGACCGCCACCCAGGCTCAAAGGGATCATAAGATTATTCATGCTAGAAAGTTCCGTGTGCAGCCACAAGCTATTATGGGCTCTAGCATAGTTGAGTAGGTTACATGATCTCTTGAAGAGGTGGGCTAGCAGATGTAGGGGAAAGTAGGTGTAACTGTCCATCCGGAGTAAAGAGTGATTGTTTCTGAAAGACCGTGTCTCGGTCATCCGTTTCTCAAACATCATGTAGTGCGAGAATCAAGCGGAGGCGATCGAGTCTTGTGGGGAAAAGTGCGCAAACCTCTGCAGAGTGTACAAACTAATCATGGTTAGCCGTGTCCCCGGTTATGGACAACTTGAGTATCTAGTACTTGGATTATCATGTGAATCTCATCACCATGTTACTTTAATTAATTTTGTTGGGTTAATGATGATACTTAATTGGGATTGAGAATGCTATCAACCATTCTCAATGTTTAACAACCACCATGATAGTTAAATAAAATTTATTCCTTTGTAGTAGGGAAAAATTGGCTTTCCGCAAAACTGTAACCATAGAGCTTTACACCAGCCATATATGCATGTAGTATAGCATTATTATGTTCATTATTCTCTATGTGTTACTTTGCCAGCATATTCCATGTGCTGATCCATTTTCGGGCTGCAACGTTTCGTGTTGCAGACTTTTCAGACGACGAGTAAGGTTCCTTAGGTCGTGGTCTTATACTCAGTGATGCCGTTGGAGTTGATGGACTCACTTATCTTCCAAGTCTTCCGCTATTATCGTATTTTAGATGGCCTTAAGCCATATTTATCATACTTATTCTCTTTTGAGATATTCGATGTAATAAGTGTGTGATTGCTACTCTGTTATAAATCCTCCATTTGTACTGTGCGTGTCAGCATTACTGATCCAGGGATGACACTGGTGCACAGCAGCACAGACTATTTGAGGTCTGGTCGCTACAAAGGTGGTATCAGAGCACACGCTGACTGTAGGACACGACCACTAAGCTTAAGCCCTAGAACACTTCTCTCTTCTCATTTCTGACCCCTCTCCACTTTCTACTCTTTTAGGAATGGCGGATGCAAGGAGCAAGTTCATGCAACCAGATGAAGACACGCCTTTTGGACGACACTTGAAGGAAGTCACTAAGTACTTGAACATAGGAATTCCAAGCATCACCGGAACCTACAACGCCACCTTACCCGAAGAGGAGAGCTGGAAGATTCAAGTTCAAGTTCCAGGAAGGACATTTGTGCCAGTTACTGAACCCATAAGATTCGTTTTCGAAGCACCAACCTGGAGTTTAGGGAAGAGCATGGCCGCCCACATCGCTATGGGACGCATTGGAGAATTCTACCACAGGGAGCTTAAGGATACTATTTATCAGATTTGTGGACGCCGAGATGAGCAATGGGAGATGATCAGAACCAAGAAGGATGGATCAATTGCAGCTTTCATCCAGGAGCAAAACCAACACATTCGTCGCCAGGAGAACCAGATGTGCTCAGACAAGGAAGAGCTGAAGAAGGCATTGACGAAGATCAAGGAGCTGGAGGAAGAACTCAAGGCTACACGCGAGGATTATTTGGAGCAAATCGTCGCACTTGTAGGGAAGAATGACGACCTGGAGAAGAAGATTGGAGTATTCATGGGAAATCCAGTGCCAAAAGCAGAAGATGACGAATGCGCTTGCCCGGATAACTACATCATCATCAACGACACCGACTCGGAACCAAGTGAAGATGACTTTGTTGATGAAGCTGGAGCAGATATCATGGAGTCTTCAACAGATCAGAATTTCTAGTAGACCACCATATCAGTAGTAGTTTCCCCCATTTAATAGTATAGTTCAAGCACTTTGTAACGCTAGTTAGATCGATTGTATGCCTTGTTTGAATTGATTGAGTGATATATATTGTATTTGTCTCATGAGCATATGGGTAGTGTTTTCCCTCTTGACCTCATTCTATTCTTAACTCTCATCTTTTCTAACCCATCAGATGCCTCCGAGACGCGACACTGGATTTGTTTTCCCACCAGAGATCACCCAGTTGATTCAGCAACAGAATGCCCTGATGCAAGTGTTAGTACAGAACCAAGGCAACAACAACAACAACAACCCACCACCTCCACCTGTTGATCACTTAGCCCGTTTCTTGAGGCTAAATCCGCCGGTGTTTTCCAGCAGCACCGAGCCGATTGTTGCAGATGATTGGCTCTGCAAAGTTGGAAGGGAGTTGACCACTGCAGGATGCACAGATGCGGAAAGAGTGCGTTTTGCCGCACATCAGCTTGATGGACCCGCAACATCATGGTGGGAGAATTACACAGCCACACACCCTATTGACACTGTCACATGGGTCCAGTTTCAGCAAGCTTTCCGTACAGCTCATGTTTCAGCAGGAGCTTTGTCTATGAAGAAGCGTGAGTTTCGCAACCTACGCCAAGGAGGACGCACCGTAGGCCAGTATGTGGAGGATTTCAGTAAGTTAGCACGTTATGCACCAGATGACGTTGCTACAGATGCAGCCAAGCAGGAGAAGTTTTTGGAAGGACTGAATGATGAACTGAGTATGCAGTTGATGGTAGCAACCTTCAACAACTACCAGGAGTTGGTAGATAGAGCTCTCATGATTGAAGGGAAGCAGCAGCAGATTGAAAACCGTAAGAGGAAGTATGGACAAGGGAAGTACAATTCTGGAGCTCAGCAGAAGCCATGATTTGCCCCGAAACCGGGAGGACAGTTTCAGCATACCCATGGAGGAGGTAGTTCGCACAACCATAATGGCTCCAAGAATGGCAATGGGAATGGAGGAAGCAACGGACAGAACCGCACCAACCCATCTACCCCAGCCTAGAGGGATCTAAGTCACGTTACTTGTTTCAAGTGCCAGAAGACTGGACACTATGCAACTGATTGTCCTGAAGCCTAGAATGGTAATGGCAATGGAAGCTCTGGGAAGAAGCCGAACCCTTTCAATAAAGGACATGTTAACCACGTGAGCGTGGAAGAGGTTGAAGCACAGCCTGATGCAGTAATAGGTAAGTTTTTGGTTAAGTCATTTACTACAATCATTCTTTTCGATACT
Organism: Triticum aestivum; assembly: GCF_018294505.1. Lineage (NCBI taxonomy): Eukaryota > Viridiplantae > Streptophyta > Magnoliopsida > Poales > Poaceae > Triticum > Triticum aestivum. The sequence goes on along the minus strand of NC_057796.1, from coordinate 429,462,952 downwards.
GGTGCATCGCATTCATACATATCAAGGGGATTTGTGGATAAGTTTAAGTTGCCCACCAAAGTTCTCAGAACACCTATGTTAGTAACCTCGCCAGGAGCAGAGTATATGGCAAGCCAAGGATGTTTTCAGATGCCATTGGCCATTGGTAGGCATGTTTTCCCCTCAGACCTAATAATTTTGGAGTCGCAAGGTTTGGATGTGATTTTGGGAATGGATTGGCTATCGATGTATGGAGGAAACATCGATTGCGCCAGTAAGTCGATTTTGCTTACCACCCTAGAAGGAAGAAGGATTTAGTATGTATCCCGGCATATGCCGAAGAGGACTCAGGTGAATTCCTTATCAGGAGTTGTACAAGAGGAAGTACCAGTGGTGAAGGATTACCCGGATGTATTTCCAGAAGAGTTGCCAGGCATGCCACCAGATAGAGACATTGAGTTCTTGATTGAACTTTTGCCAGGCACAGGACCAATATCTAAGAGACCATACAGGATGCCCGCAAAAGATTTGGAGGAAATTAAGAAGCAGATTAAGGAGTTACTGGATAAAGGCTATATTCGCCCAAGTTCGTCACCTTGGGGATCACCAGTACTTCTAGTGGAGAAGAAAGATGGATCGTTGAGGATGGTTGTTGACTACCGTGGATTGAATGAAGTGACCATCAAAAACAAGTACCCACTGCCGATGATCAATGATTTGTTTGACCACTTACAAGGAGCTAAAGTATTTTCCAAGATCGATCTACGATCAGGATACCATCAGTTAAAGATTCGAGAGCAGGATATACCTAAGACGGCTTTTACCACCAGATATGGACTGTATGAGTATACCGTTATGTCATTTGGCCTGACTAACGCACCTGCCTATTTCATGAACCTGATGAACAAAGTGTTTATGGAGTTTTTGGATAAGTTCGTCGTGGTGTTCATTGACGATATATTAGTCTTTTCCAAGAATGAGGAAGAGCATGAGGAGCATTTGCGATTGGTACTTGAGAAGCTCAGAAGACAGACAAGGAGATTGACGAGATAAAGGAAAAGATGAGCAAAGGAAAAGCCAAGGGATTTCGTGAGGATGAGCACGATACCTTATGGTTTGAGGACCGTGTATACGTGCCAAATGATCCGGAGATCAGGAAGTTGATTTTGCAAGAGGCCCATGATTCACCGTACTCGATTCACCCGGGAAATACCAAGATGTATCTGGATTTGAAGAATACTTTCTGGTGGACCGGAATGAAGAAAGATATTGCGGAGTATGTAGCAGTTTGTGATGTATGTCAGAGAGTGAAGGCAGAGCATCAGAAGCCAGCAGGATTGCTACAACCATTGCCGATACCCGAATGGAAGTGGGATAAAATAGGCATGGATTTTATCACGGGATTGCCCAGGACTCGTTCAGGCTATGACTCAATATGGGTTGTAGTCGACCGTTTGACGAAAGTAGCTCATTTCATTCCAGTGAAGACCACTTACACCAGTGCTAAGTTGGCAAAGATATACATGACCAGGATCGTATGTTTGCATGGAGTTCCGAGGACCATTGTATCAGACAGAGGAACCCAGTTTACCTCGAAGTTTTGGAAGCAGTTACATGAAACATTGGGAACCAGGCTAGAATTTAGTACATCCTTTCACCCACAGACAGATGGACAGACCGAGAGAGTCAATCAAATTTTGGAGGACATGTTGAGAGCTTGTGCACTAGATTATGGATCTAGTTGGGACGACAATTTGCCCTATGCAGAGTTTTCCTACAACAACAGTTATCGAACCAGTTTGAAGATGGCCCCTTTCGAAGCTTTGTACGGAAGAAGGTGTAGAACACCGTTGTTATGGGACGAAGTTGGAGACCGTCAGTTGTTTGGACTAGATTTGATTAAGGAGTCTGAACAGAAAGTGAGGTTGATTCGTGATAGGCTCAAGGTAGCCCAGTCCAGGCAGAAGAGTTATGCTGATTCTAAAAGAAAGGAGACAGTTCACGAAGCCGGAGACAGAGTGTATCTTCGAGTATCACCACTTCGAGGAGTGAAGCGCTTTGGAGTTAAGGGAAAGCTAGCGCCCCGTTTTATTGGACCATACAGAGTTTTGGAACGTATGGGAGAAGTTGCCTACAAGCTGGAATTGCCCGAAGGATTGTCAGGAGTTCATGATGTATTTCACGTTTCCCAGTTGAAGAAGTGCCACGCAAAGATGGCTGAGATACCACTGAGGGATACAGTGCCACTGGAAGCGATTCAGCTGGAAGGTGATTTGACCTATGAGGAGAAACCGGTTAAGATTCTTGAGTATGCCAGCCGAGTCACCCGCAGTAAGGTTATCAAGTTTTGCAAAGTCCAGTGGAGTCACCACACGGAAGATGAAGCCACCTGGGAGCGAGAGGAAGATCTACGGAAGGACCACTCCCACCTGTTTTCTAGCCAACCCGAATCTCGAGGGCGAGAGTCATCTTAAGGGGGGTAGGTTTGTAACATCCCAAATTTCCAATTTGGAATGTTATACATAGATCATCATTGCATAGCATATTTTATTGCATTTTGGAAAATCCTCGATAAATCCTAAGCAACTCAAGGACCCTCGGAGAGAGTTGGGGATTTTCCCGATTTATCATATTTGATTTTCATCAAATAATAAAACGAGGATTTTGGTTTTAATTATTTTCTCTTCGGACAAATATTTCACATTTAAAATAAATGAGAGGAGAAAATATGACTTCTCCAAAACAATTGAAATATTGGAGGAAAATATTAAAATCATATATTGGATTTTATTCGGATTTTATTTGCAATTTTAATTGCATTAAAAAAATTGCACGTTTTCAAAACTGCATTTATGTGTCAAAAAAATGTTCACCCTATTCTAATTATTTTAACTAGACGGGGTAAATTTGTTTTATCATTTTTGGATTTTTATTTATTTTTCTGTGCTTTTTTGATTCGGTGGAATATTTAAAAAAAAACACCGCGCCCGACCGGGCCGAGGCCCAGCCCCGCCGTCTCCCTCGCGCGCACGCGCCGCCGCCGCCCGAGTCCGTGGCGAGCACGGCCGCCGCCGCCGCCTTGCCCCTCCTCCAAGGCAGCAGCCCCCCCTCTCTTAAATACCGCCGCCACCCCCCCTTCACCCCGTCCCCGCCCCGAGCCGACCCCGCCGGAGCCCGCAGCGCCGCCGCCCGAGTTCGCCGCCGCCGGAGCCCGCCCCTCGCCACCCCGTCGCCGCCCCAAGCCCCGCCGCACCCCGCCGCCCTTGCCGAGCCCCGCCGGAGCCCGCCGACCCAGCCGGAGCCCCGTCTCGACGAGGTACCGATCCGACGCCGTTGCCGGTTTAAAAAAAACCGTTCGGTTAAAAAAAACCCTAGATTGGTTTATTTTCTTCGGTTTTATTATTTAGTGAACGTTCACCGACCCGTTCATTTTAACGGACGTATGCGTCGGATTTTCACTGTTAACGAACGTCCGTTCTTTAACCGTTCGTCAGTTTTCTTTTTCGTCAGATTTTTCCGCGATTATTCCAGATCTCGATTTCTGATCGGATCTTCGTTTTTGTTTAACTTTTCGCTCGTTTACCGGAATCAGGCGATTCAAGCGCCTAGAGTTTTGTCTCGAAATTCTCTTTCCGTTTAACCTACTCAAACAAGTTTTTGCTACTGTAAAATTTGACCTAGATCCAGATTAATAAACGAAGCTTGTTTCTTTCGCCGTTTGACCTTCGTTGCTTCGTTCGAGTTGATTCTTTTTGCAAACCGGAGTTCTTAAGTTGAACTTTCTGGTTGGATCTTTTATTCGAGTTTTACCTGTGCATTAGATGAGTACTTATTGTTTGCTTGTTTGTTTGCGATGGAGTATCCGGAGTGCGCCGCCTGTTACTTCGAATCTCTAGGTTTCGCGGATCATCAGCAAGGCAAGTAACACTTTGATCATACTTTTTCCATACCCAGTTTTTATTGCATTAGATCAATCCTCAAACATTGCATGGTTAGGATCTAATTAACTTGTGGGTATTGGGAAGTAGTTGAGGTAGTACCTATTACCTGTTTTATTATCAAACCCTTGGGAGTTACTTCTACGTTGCTTATATTGCCATGCTATGCTCGTAGACGTGGATTGGGTTTGAGAGGTATTCACGACAGATTTGAGATTGTTAATTAATGGTTTACTTAAGGTGGCAACTAAAACTCACATCTGGGTGGATCGAGGCACCTGGAGAACCCAGTGTTGTCTTATTTTATAAGGACCGCCACCAGGCTCAAAGGGATCATAAGATTATTCATGCTAGAAACTTCCATGTGCAGCTACAAGCTATTATGGGCTCTAGCATAGTTGAGTAGGTTACATGATCTCTTGAAGAGGTGGGCTAGCAGATGTAGGGGAAAGTAGGTGTAACTGTCCATCCGGAGTAAAGAGTGATTGTTTCTGAAAGACCGTGTCTCGGTCATCCGTTCTCAAACATCATGTAGTGGGAGAATCAAGCGGAGGCGATCGAGTCTTGTGGGGAAAAGTGCGCAAACCTATGCAGAGTGTACAAACTAATCATGGTTAGCCGTGTCCCCGGTTATGGACAACTTGAGTATCTAGTACTTGGATTATCATGTGAATCTCATCACCATGTTACTTTAATTAATTTTGTTGGGTTAATGATGATACTTAATTGGGATTGAGAATGCTGTCAACCATTCTCAATGTTTAACAACCACCATGATAGTTAAATAAAATTTATTCCTTTGCAGTAGGGAAAAATTGGCTTTCTGCAAAACTGTAACCATAGAGCTTTACACCAGCCATATATGCATGTAGTATAGCATTATTATGTTCATTATTCTCTATGTGTTACTTTGCCAGCATATTCCATGTGCTGACCCATTTTCGGGCTGCAACGTTTCATGTTGCAGACTTTTCAGACGACGAGTAAGGTGCCTTAGGTCGTGGTCTTATACTCAGTGATGCCGTTGGAGTTGATGGACTCACTTATCTTCCAAGTCTTCCGCTGTTATCGTATTTTAGATGGCCTTAAGCCATATTTATCATACTTATTCTCTTTTGAGATATTCGATGTAATAAGTGTGTGATTGCTACTCTGTTATAAATCCTCCATTTGTACTGTGCGTGTCAGCATTACTGATCCAGGGATGACACTGGTGCACAGCAGCACAGACTATTTGAGGTCTGGTCGCTACACTACCGCCGTACTGGGCAAAATAAGATGCATAATAGATAAACATCACATGCAATCAAAATATGTGACATGATATGGCTATCATCATCTTGTGCCTTTAATCTCCATCTCCAAAGCCCTGTCATAATCTCCATCGTCACCGGCTTGACACCTTGATCTCTATCGTAGCGTCGTGGTCGTCTCGCCAACTATTGCTTCTACAACTATCGCTAACGCATAGTGATAAAGTAAAGCAATTACATGGCGTTTGCATTTCATACAATAAAGCGACAACCATAAGGCTCCTGTCAGTTGCCGATAACTTTTACAAAACATGATCATCTCATACAATAACATATATCACATCATGTCTTGACCATATCACATCACAACATGCCCTGCAAAAACGAGTTAGATGTCCTCTACTTTGTTGTTGCAAGTTTTACGTGGCTGCTATGGGCTTCTAGTAAGAACCGTTCTTACCTACGCATCAAAACCACAATGGTGATTTATCAAGTTTGTTGTTTTAACCTTCAACAAGGACCGGCCGCAGCCAAATTCGATTCAACTAAAGTTGGAGAAAAAGACACCCGCCAGCCACCTTTATGCAAAACTAGTTGCATGTCTGCCGGTGGAACCGGTCTCATGAACGTGGTCATGTAAGGTTGGTTCGGGCCGCTTCATCCAACAATACCGCCGAATCAAAATAAGACATTGGTGGTAAGCAATATGACGATTCACCGCCCACAACTCTTTGTGTTCTACTCGTCCATATCATCTACGCATAGACCTGGCTCGGATGATACTGTTGGGAAACGTAGCATGCAATTTCAAAAAAATTCCTACGCTCACGCAAAATCTATCTAGGAGATGCATAGCAACGAGAGGGGGAGAGTGTGTCCACGTACCCGAGTAGACCGAAAGCGGAAGCGTTTGACAACGCAGTTGATGTAGTCAAACTTCTCGTTCCGACCGATCAAGCACCGAACGTATGGCACCTCCGAGTTCTGCACACGTTCAGCTCGATGACGTCCCTCGAACTCTTGATCCAGCAAAGTGTCGAGGGAGAGTTCTGTCAGCACGACGGCGTGGTGACGGTGATGGAGAAGTAATCCGCGCAGGGCTTCGCCTAAGCACTACGTGAATATGACCGGAGGCGTAAACTATGGAGGAGGGCGCCGCACATGGCTAACAATGGTTGGTGTGTGTTCTAGGCGTCCCCTCCCCACGTATATACATGTTGGAGGGGAGGACAGGCAGCCAAGGGGGTGCCCCAAGTAGGAGGAATCCTACTTGGGGTCCTCCCAATTCGGCCTCCCCCCTTTCCTATTACAATTCGGAGTAGGAAGGGAAGAGGGGGAAGGGGGAATCCTATTCCCTTTTTCCTTACCTTTTCCCTTTTCCTTCTCCAATTTTGCCAGCCCATATGGGGGGCGCTAATAACCCACAAGTATAGGGGATTGCAACAGTTTTCGAGGGTAGAGTATTCAACCCAAATTTATTGATTTGACACAAGGGGAGCCAAAGAATATTCTCAAGTATTAGCAGTTGAGTTGTCAATTCAACCACACCTGGATAACTTAATATCTGCAGCAAAGTATTTAGTAGCAAAGTAATATGATAGTAACGGTAACAGTAGCGAAAGTAATATTTTTGGGTTTTGTAGTGATTGTAACAGTAGCAACGGAAAAGTAAATAAGTGAAGGACAATATGTGAAAAGCTCGTAGGCATTGGATCGGTGATGGAGAATTATGCCGAATGTGGTAAATAATGTAACAGTCATAACATAGGGTGACACAGAACTAGCTCCAATTCATCAATGTAATGTAGCCATGTATTCCGAATATAGTCATACATGCTTATGGAAAAGAACTTGCATGACATCTTTTGTCCTACCCTCCCGTGGCAGCGGGGTCCTAATGGAAACTAAGGGATATTAAGGCCTCCTTTTAATAGAGTACCGGACCAAAGCATTAACACATAGTGAATACATGAACTCCTCAAACTATGGTCATCACCGGGAGTGGTCCCGATTATTGTCACTTCGGGGTTGCCGGATCATAACACATAGTAGGTGACTATAGACTTGCAAGATAGGATCAAGAACTCACATATATTCATGAAAACATAATAGGTTCAGATCTGAAATCATGGCACTCGGGCCCTAGTGACAAGCATTAAGCATAGCAAAGTCATAGCAACATCAATCTCAGAACATAATGGATACTAGGGATCAAACCCTAACAAAACTAACTCGATTACATGATAGATCTCATCCAACCCATCACCATCCAGCAAGCCTACGATGGAATTACTCACGCACGACGGTGAGCATCATGAAATTGGTGATGGAGGATGGTTGATGATGACGACGGCGACAGATTCCCCTCTCCGGAGCCCCGAACGGACACCAGATCAGCCCTCCCGAGAGAGTTTAGGGCTTGGCGGCGGCTCCATATCGTAAAACGCGATGAATCCTTCTCTCTGATTTTTTCTCCCCGAACACGAATATATGGAGTTGGAGTTGAGGACGGTGGAGCTCCAGGGGGGCCACGAGGCAGGGGGCGCGCCCAGGGGGTAGGGCGCGCCCCCCACCCTCGTGTCCAGGGTGTGGGCCCCCTGACCTTGATTCTTTCGCCAATATTTTTAAAATTTTCCAAAAATAAGCTCCGTGAAGTTTCAGGTCATTCCGAGAACTTTTGTTTCTGCACATTAATAACACCATGGCAATTCTGCTGAAAACAGCGTCAGTCCGGGTTAGTTCCATTCAAATCGTGCAAGTTAGAGTCCAAAACAAGGGCAAAAGTGTTTGGAAAAGTAGATACGACAGAGACGTATCAACTCCCCCAAGCTTAAACCTTTGCTTGTCCTCAAGCAATTCAGTTGATAAACTGAAAGTGATAAAGAAAAACTTTTACAAACTCTGTTTGCTCTTGTTGTTGTAAATATGTAAAGCCAGCATTCAAGTTTTCAGCAAAGATTATGAACTAACCATATTCACAATAACACTTAGGTCTCACGTTTACTCATATCAATGGCATAATCAACTAGCGAGCAATAATAATAAATCTCGGATGACAACACTTTCTCAAAACAATCATGATATGATATAACAAGATGGTATCTCGCTAGCCCTTTCTGAGACCGCAAAACATAACTGCAGAGCACCTTTAAAGATCAAGGACTGACTAGACATTGTAATTCATGGTAAAAGAGATCCAGTCATGGTCATACCCAATATAAATTAATAGTAATGGATGCAAATGACAGCGGTGCTCTCGAGCTGGTGCTTTTTAATAAGAGGGTGATGACTCAACATAAAAGTAGATAGATAGGCCCTTCGCAGAGGGAAGCAGGGATTTGTAGAGGTGCCAGAGCTCGGTTTTGAAATAGAGATAAATAATATTTTGAGCGGTATACTTTCATTGTCAACATAACAACCAAGAGATGGCGATATCTTCCATGCTACACACATTATAGGCGGTTCCCAATCAGAATGGTAAAGTTTATACTCCCCCACCACCAACAAGCATCAATCCATGGCTTGCTCGAAACAACGAGTGCCTCCAACTAACATCAGCCCTGGGGGAGTTTTGTTTGCAATTATTTCGACTTGGTTTGCTTAAAGCATGGGACTGGGCATCCCGGTGACCAGCCATTTTCTCGTGAATGAGGAGCGGAGTCCACTCCTCTTGAGAATAACCCGCCTAACATGGAAGATACGGACAACCCTAGTTGATACATGAGCTATTCGAGCATACAAAACAGAATTTTATTTGAAGGTTTAGAGTTTGGCACATACAAATTTACTTGGAACAGCAGGTAGATACCGCATATAGGAAGGTATGGTGGACTCATATGGAATAACTTTGGGGTTTATGGAATTGGATGCACAAGCAGTATTCTCGCTTAGTACAAGTGAAGGCTAGCAAAAGACTGGGAAGCGGCCAACTAGAGAGCGACAGCAGTCATGAACATGCATTAAAATTAATAAACATTGAGTGCAAGCATGAGTAGGATATGATCCACCATGAACATAAATATCGTGAAGGCTATGTTGATTTGTTTCAACTACATGTGTGAACATGTGCCAAGTCAAGTCACTTAAATCATTCAAAGGAGGATACCACCCTATTGATACGTCTCCAACGTATCTATAATTTTTGATTGCTTCATGCTATATTATATTCTGTTTTGGATGATTAATGGGCTTTGTTATACACTTTTATATTTTTTTTGGGACTAACCTATTAACCGGAGGCCCAGCCCAAATTGTTGTTTTTTGCCTATTTCAGAGTTTCGCAGAAAAAGACTATCAAACGGAGTCCAAATGGAATGAAACCTTCGGGAACGTGATTTTCGGAACAAACGTGATCCAGAGGACTTGGAGTCTACGTCAAGAAATCAACCAGGAGAGCACGAGGCAGGGGGCGCGCCTACCCCCCCTTAGCGCGCCCTCCACCCTCATGGGGCCCATGTTGCTCCACCGACGTACTTCTTCCTCCTATATATACCTACGTACCCCCAAACCAACAGAGGCATCCACGAGAACCTAATTCCACCGCCGCAACCTTCTGTACCCGTGAGATCCCATCTTGAGGCCTTTTCCGGCGTCCTGCCGGAGGGGGCATTGATCACGGAGGGCTTCTACATCAACACCATAGCCTCTCCGATGATGTGTGAGTAGTTTACCTTAGACCTTCGGGTCCATAGTTATTAGCTAGATGGCTTCTTCTCTCTTTTTGGATCTCAATACAATGTTCTCCCCCTCTCTCATGGAGATCTATTCGATGTAATCTTCTTTTGCGGTGTGTTTGTTGAGACCGATGAATTGTGGGTTTATGATCAAGTTTATCTATGAACAATATTTGAATCTTCTCTGAATTCTTTTATGTATGATTGGTTATCTTTGCAAGTCTCTTCGAATTATCAGTTTGGTTTGGCCTACTAGATTGATCTTTCTTGCAATGGGAGAAGTGCTTTGCTTTGGGTTCAATCTTGTGGTGTCCTTTCCCAGTGACAGCAGGGGCAGCAAGGCACGTATTGTATTGTTGTCATCGAGGATAACAAGATGGGGTTTATTTCATATTGCATGAGTTTATCCCTCTACATCATGTCATCTTACTTAAAGCATTACTCTGTTCCTTTGAACTTAATACTCTAGATGCATGCTGGATAGCGGTCGATGTGTGGAGTAATAGTAGTAGATGCAGGCAGGAGTTGGTCTACTTGTCACGGACGTGATGCCTATATACATGATCATACCTAGATATTCTCATAACTATGCTCAATTCTATCAATTGCTCAACAGTAATTTGTTCACCCACCGTAATACTTATGCTCTTGAGAGAAGCCACTAGTGAAACCTATGGCCCCCGGGTCTATTTTCCATCATATTAATCTTCCAACACTTAGTTATTTTTATTGCCTTTTATTTTAATTTGCACCTTTATTACAAAAATACCAAAAATATTATCTTATCATATCTATCAGATCTCACTTTCGTAAGTGACTGTGAAAGGATTGACAACCCCTTTATTGCGTTGGTTGCGAGGTTTTTATTTGTTTGTGTAGGTGTGAGGGACTTGTGCGTGGCCTCCTACTGGATTGATACCTTGGTTCTCAAAAACTGAGGGAAATACTTATGCTACTTTACTGCATCACCCTTTCCTCTTCAAGGGAAAACCAACGCAGTGCTCAAGAGGTAGCACCTATCATACGACATCACAACCATTTTAATAGCATATTGGCACGCAAGGTAAACCATTATAAACTCATAGCTAATTAAGCATGGCATAAGCAACTATGATCTCTAATTGTCATTGCAAACATGTTTATTCATAATAGGCTGAATCAGGAACGATGAACTAATCATATTTAAAAAAACAAGAGAGGTCGAGTTCATACCAGCTTCTCTCACCTCAATCAGTCCATCAAGTATCGTCATTATTGCCTTTCACTTGCACGACCGGACGATGTGAATAATAATAATAGTGCACGTGCATTGGACTAGGCTGGAATCTGTAGGCATTCAATAAAAAGGAGAAGACAAGGCAATATGGGCTCTTGGTTAAATCAACAATAATGCACATAAGAGCCACTTCAACAATTTCATTATGGTCTTCTCCTATCGACCCCTAAAGAAAAGAAAAGAAATAAAACTATTTACACGGGAAAGCTCCCAACAAACAAAAGAAGAACAGGAAATCTTTTTGGGTTTTCTTTTAATTATTACTAGTACAAGCATGAAAAGTAAACTAGCTAAAAGCTACAACTATTTTTTTTTAGTTTTTCTTAAAGTTTTTCAAACACACAAGAAGAAAGCATAAAAAGGAAAATAAACCAGCATGGATATTACAGTGAAAAAGTATGAACACCGACAACTAGCGTGAGTGTGTGAACATAAATGTAATGTCGGTGAGAAATACATACTCCCCCAAGCTTAGGATTTTGGCCTAAGTTGGTCTATGCCACGGCTGGCCTGGCGGATATCCAAAGTTGTAGTTGGGGTCGTACTGAGATGCAGCAGTTATTGCATCGTGGGCTGCAGCTTGGAGACGAGCTATCTCAGCCCTCCTCTCGTACTCGTTCGCCTCCTCCCTGGTTATGAAATATCTCCCCTTTGCCCGAAAGTCAAAGAAAGCAGGAGCAGGGAGAGCGACGTGATAGGTGCGTCGTGTGTCAAAGATTAGTCGGTACTGGAGGAATTGATCGTTCCTCTCAACAAACCGATGATGAACCATAGCCTCATAATCTAAATAAACAGTAGGCAACTCAATATCATACTCACGTATAGGTATATAAAGAAAATTAGCTAAACGGGTTGCATAAATTCCACCAAAGAAATCTCCATTAAATCTATTATTATGCAACCTACGTGCAACAATGGCTCCCAAATTATAATGTTTATCTCCTAATACAGCACTCCTGAGAACACTGAGGTCAGGGACACACATGTGACATGCTTCATCCTTACCATTTATGCACCTACCTATGAAGAGAGCAAAATAATGTATAGCAGGAAAATGAATGCTCCCTATGGTAGCTTGTGTTATATCTCTAGACTCCCCCACAGTTATACTAGCAAGAAAATCTCTAAACTCAGATTTGCGAGGTTCACTAGTGCTACCCCATTGTGGAAGTTTGCAAGCAGTATTAAAATCCTCTAAGTCCATAGTATAAGAATTTTCATAAAGATCAAACAGGACAGTTTGAGAATTGCGTGATGATGAAAATTCAAACCTTCTCACAAAGGAATCAGTGAGATAGTGATACTGACGATACTTATCTGCCTCAAAGCTCTCAAGATCAGCGTTACGCACATATGTGTAAAATTCTTCCTTGATTCCCGCTCGATCCATGAGGTCATCTAAAGGCCATTCGCAAGCCCGCACTTGAGCTTCCCTCGGTGGTTCATCGTCAGCATCGCGCATTGCGAGCCTGGGTCCTTGCTTCCTTGAAGGACCACCTTGGTACATCTTCCTAAACATATTTCTTCCTCTAAAAAATTCAGAATTTTTTTAGTAACTTCAAATAAAAGTGAACCAAGCTCAACAAAATTGATGGCAACTACTCCCACAAGTGCCTAGAGAATATATCATGCATTAGAACTACTTGGGACCATATAAATTTGACATGCAAGCTCAAGAACAGGGTCACCTAAGCATCAAAAATTTGCAATGAATAAAGCACTAGAACAAAAACTAATTGGACCATTGAAGGAGTCACATACCAAGGAACAATCCCCCAAAGCAGTTTTGTGAGAGGTGCTTTGAGCAAGGTGAGCAAGAACTCGTGCTTGAGCTGGTTGGTGATTTTTTGGGAGTAAGAAGGAGTGTGTGGTGGCTGGAATAAGTGGAGGGGAGCCACCATGGGCCCACGAGGCAGGGGGGCGCGCCCAGGGGGTGGGCACGCCCCGGACCCTCGTGGCCAGGTGCCAGCTCCCCCTGATGTGTACTCAGTGCCAGATATTCTCAAATATTCCAGAAAAAATCATATTTAAATTTCAGGGCATTTGGAGAACTTTTATTTTTGGGGTATTTTTATATTGCACGGATAATTGAGAAAACAGACAGAAAATACTAATTTTACTTTATTTCAACTAAATAACAGAAAGTAAAAGGACGGTACAGAGAGTTGTGCTTTCTAACTTCATCCATCTCATGCTCATCAAAAGGAATCCACTAACAAGGTTGATCAGGTCTTGTTAACAAACTCATTCCGAATTGCATGAAACCGGAGAATTTTTGAAATAGCACTAAGTTACCTCAACGGGGATATGCACATCCCCAATAATAAGAATATCATATCTCTTTTTGATAGTAGGAAGAGGAAATTCAAAGCCTCCAATAATAATCGATGAAAATTTTCCAATAGAGTTTATACTATGAACTTGAGGTTGTTTCCTCGGAAAGTGTACCGTATGCTCATTGCTATTAACATGAAAAGTGACATTGCCTTTATTGCAATCAATAACAGCCCCTGCAGTATTCAAAAAGGGTCTTCCAAGAATAATAGACATACTATCGTCCTCGGGAATATCAAGAATAACAAAGTCTGTTAAAATAGTAACATTCGCAACCACAACAGGCACATCCTCACAAATACCGACAGGTATAGCAGTTGATTTCTCGGCCATTTGCAAAGATATGTCAGTAGGTGTCAACTTATTCAAGTCAAGTCTACGATATAAAGAGAGAGGCATAATACTAACACCAGCTCCAAGATCACATAAAGCAGTTCTAACATAATTTCTTTTAATGGAGCGTTGTATAGTGGGTACTCCTGGATCTCCTAACTCCTTAGGTATTCCACCCTTGAAAGTCTAATTAGCAGGCATGGTGTAAATCTCAGCTTCCGGTATCTTTCTTTTATTAGTAACAATTTCTTTCATATACTTAGCATAAGGATTCATTTTGAGCATATCATTTAATCGCATACGCAAAAAGATAGGTCTAATCATTTCAGCAAAGCACTCAAAATCCTCATCGTCCTTTTTCTTGGATGGTTTAGGAGGAAAAGGCATGGGTTTCTGAACCCATGGTTCTCTTTCCCTACCGTGCTTCCTAGCAACAAAGTCTCTCTTATCATAACGTTGATTCTTTGATTGTGGGTTATCAAGATCAACAGCAGATTCAGTTTCTACATCATTATCATTGCTAGGTTGAGCATCGACATGAACATCATCATTAACATTATCACTAGGTTCATGTTCATTACCAGATTGTGTTTTAGCATCAGAAATAGAAATATCGTTAGGATTCTCAGGTGTGTCAACAATAGGTTGAGTAGAAGCATGCAAAGTCCTATCATTCTTCTTTTTCTTCTTTTTAGAAGGACTAGGTGTATCAACATTATTTCTCTGAGAATCCTGCTCAATTCTCTTAGGGTGGCCTTCAGGATACAAAGGTTCCTGAGTCACTTTACCTCCTCTAGTTGCAACTCTAACATCAAAGTCATTATTCTTACTATTCAATTCATTGAGCAAATCATTCTGAGCTTTAAGTACTTGTTCTACTTGAGTGGTAACCATAGAAGCATGTTTACTAATGAGTTTAAGTTCACCTTTAACTTTAGACATATAATCACTGAAGTGCTCAATCATGTAAGCATTGCGTTTTAATTATCTACCAAAATAAGCATTGAAGTTTTCTTGCTTAACCATAAAATCATCAAACTCATCTAAGCATTGGATAGCAAACTTAGTAGAAGGGATTTCAGCTTTATCATATCTATAGAGAGAATTTACCTTTACTACTTGTGTCGGGTTATCAAGACCATGTGTTTCTTCAGCAGGCGGTAAATTAAGACCATGTATTTCTTCAACAGGAGGTAAATTCTTAACATCTTCAGCTTTTATACCTTTTTCTTTCATACTTTGCCTCTTGCATATCTTCAGGACTGATAAATAGAACACCCCTTTTCTTTAGAGTTGGCTTAGGAGTTGGTTCAGGAAGTGTCCAATTATTTTCATTTGTCAACATATTATTCAATAGGATTTCAGCTTGATCTGGGGTTCTTTCCCTGAAAACACAACCAGCACAACTATCCAGGTGGTCTCTGGAAGCATCGGTTAGTCCATTATAAAAGATATCAAGTATTTCATTTTTCTTGAGAGGATGATTAGGCAAAGCATTAAGTAATTGGAGAAGCCTCCCCCAAGCTTGTGGGAGACTCTCTTCTTCAATTTGCACAAAATTATATATATCCCTTAAAGCAGCTTGTTTCTTATGAGCGGGGAAATATTTAGCAGAGAAGTAATAAATCATATCCTGGGGACTACGCACACAACCAGGATCAAGAGATTTAAACCATATCTTAGCCTCACCCTTTAATGAGAACGGAAATATTTTAAGGATATAAAAGTAGCGAGTTCTCTCATCACTAGTAAACAGGGTGGCTATATCGTTTAACTTAGTAAGATGTGCCACAACAGTTTCAGGTTCATAGCCATAGAAAGGATCAGATTCAACCAAGGTAATTATATCAGGGTCGATAGAGAATTCATAATCCTTAACAGTAACAAAGATAGGTGAAGTAGCGTAAGCAGGATCATATTTCATTCTAGCATTCAGAGTTTTTTGTTTCAGCTTAGCTAGTAATTTCTTAAGATCACTTCTATCATTGCAAGCAAGAAAATCTCTAGCAGTTTCTTCATCCATAACATAACCCTCAGGCACAACAGGCAATTCATATCTAGGGGGAGAATCTTCATCATCACTTTCATCAATATTATCAGTTTCAATAATTTCATTCTCTCTAGCCCTAGCAAGTTGTTCATCAAGAAATTCACCAAGTGGCACAGTAGTATCAAGCATAGAAGTAGTTTCATTATAGGTATCATGCATAGCAGAAGTGGCATCATCAATAACATGCGACATATCAAAATTAATAGCAGAAGCAGGTTTAGGTGTCGCAAGCTTACTCAAAACAGAAGGTGAATCAAGTGCAGAGCTAGATGGTAGTTCCTTACCTCTCCTCGTAGTTGAGGGATAAATTTTGGTTTTCTCGTCTTTAAAGTTACTCATAGTGACCAGCAGATATAAATCCCAAGTGACTCAAAGAATAGAGCTATGCTCCCCGGCAATGGCGCCAGAAAATAGTCTTGATAACCCACAAGTATAGGGGATCGCAACTGTTTTCGAGGGTAGAGTATTCAACCCAAATTTATTGATTCGACACAAGGGGAGCCAAAGAATATTCTCAAGTATTAGCAGTTGAGTTTTCAATTCAACCACACCTGGATAACTTAATATCTGCAGCAAAGTATTTAGTAGCAAAGTAATATGATAGTAACGGTAACAGTAGCGAAAGTAATATTTTTGGGTTTTGTAGTGATTGTAACAGTAGCAACGGAAAAGTAAATAAGCGAAGGACAATATGTGAAAAGCTCATAGGAATTGGATCGGTGATGGAGAATTATGCCGGATGTGGTTCATCATGTAACAGTCATAACATAGGGTGACACAGAACTAGCTCCAATTCATCAATGTAATGTAGGCATGTATTCCGAATATAGTCATACGTGCTTATGGAAAAGAACTTGCATGACATCTTTTGTCCTACCCTCCCGTGGCAGCGGGGTCCTAGTGGAAACTAAGGGATATTAAGGCCTCCTTTTAATAGAGTACCGGACCAAAGCATTAACACATAGTGAATACATGAACTCCTCAAACTATGGTCATCACCGGGAGTGGTCCCGATTATTGTCACTTCGGGGTTGCCGGATCATAACACATAGTAGGTGACTATAGACTTGCAAGATAGGATCAAGAACTCACATATATTCATGAAAACATAATAGGTTCAGATCTGAAATCATGGCACTCAGGCCCTAGCAATCTCAGAACATAATGGATACTAGGGATC
This sequence comes from Triticum aestivum, assembly GCF_018294505.1. Taxonomy (NCBI): domain Eukaryota; kingdom Viridiplantae; phylum Streptophyta; class Magnoliopsida; order Poales; family Poaceae; genus Triticum; species Triticum aestivum. The sequence continues at coordinate 429,445,936 of NC_057796.1, read as the reverse complement.
AAACCCTAACAAAACTAACTCGATTACATGATAGATCTCATCCAACCCATCATCGTCCAGCAAGCCTACGATGGAATTACTCACGCACGGCGGTGAGCATCATGAAATTGGTGATGGGGGATGGTTGATGATGACGACGGCGACGGATTCCCCTCTCGGGAGCCCCGAACGGACTCAAGATCAGCCCTCCTGAGAGAGTTTAGGGCTTGGCGGCGGCTCCGTATCGTAAAACGTGATGAATCCTTCGCTCTGATTTTTTCTCCCCGAACACGAATATATGGAGTTGGAGTTGAGGTCGGTGGGCTCCAGGGGGCCCACGAGGCAGGGGGCGCGCCCAGGGGGGCAGGCGCGCCCCCACCCTCGTGGACAGGGTGTGAGCCCCCTGGTCTTGTTTCTTTCGCCAGTATTTTTTATTATTTTCAGAAATAATCTCCGTGAAGTTTCAGGTCATTCCGAGAACTTTTGTTTCCGCACAAAAATAACACCATGGCAATTGTGCTGAAAACAGCGTCAATCCGGGTTAGTTCCATTTAAATCATGCAAGTTAGAGTCCAAAACAAGGGCAAAAGTGTTTGGAAAAGTAGATACGACGGAGACGTATCACGCGCAATAGCCCCTTTGTGGCTGGTGTGTTTTTCCTCTTGGCCCATAAGGCCCATATCTTTTGCCGGGGGTGCCCGGAACCCCTTCCGGTGACCCGATAAGTACCCGGTGCATCCCGAAACATTTCCGGTGTCCGAATACCATCGTCCTATATATCAATATTTACCTCTCGACCATTTCGAGACTCCTCGTCATGTCTGTGATCTCATCCGGGACTCCGAACAAAATTCGGTCACCAAATCACATAACTCATATAATACAAAATCGTCATCGAACGTTAAGCGTGCGGACCCTATGGGTTCGAGAACTATGTACACATGACCGAGACACCTCTCCGATCAATAACCAATAGCGGAAACTGGATGCTCATATTTGTTCCTACATCTTCTATAAAGATCTTTATCGGTCGAACCGTTATGACAACACACGTTATTCCCTTTGTCATCGGTATGTTACTTGCCTGAGATTCGATCGTCGGTATCTTCATACCTAGTTCAATCTCGTTATCGGCAAGACTCTTTACTTGTTCCGTAATACATCATCCCGCAACTAACTCATTAGTCACATTGCTTGCAAGGCTTATTATGATGTGCGTTACCGAGAGGGCCCAGAGATACCTCTCCGATACTCGGAGTGACAAATCCTAATCTCGATCTATGCCAACCCAACAAACACCTTCGAAGATATCTGTAGAGCATCTTTATAATCACCCAGTTGCGTTGTGACGTTTGATAGCACACAAGGCATTCCTCTGGTATCTGGGAGTTGCATAATCTCACAGTCAAAGAATATGTATATGACATGAAGAAAACTATAGCAATAAAACTGAACGATCATTATGCTAAGCTAACAGATGGGTCTTGTCCATCACATTGATGTGATCCCGTTCATCAAATGACAACACATGTCTATGATTAGGAAACTTAACCATCTTTGATTAACGAGCTAGTCTAGTAGAGGCTTACTAGGGACACGGTATTTTGTCTATGTATCCACACATGTATTATGTTTCCGGTTAATACAATTCTAGCATGAATAATAAACATTTATCATGATATCAGGAAATATAAAATAGCAACTTTATTATTGCCTCTAGGGCATATTTCCTTCAGACCATGCCACGGCGGCATTGGCGTTCGTCTACGCGCCAGCGATTTTCCCCTCCGCGAGCCGGTGCTCGCCTAGTAGCCGGAAGCTGTTGCTTTGCTCCTCCCGCGCTTACTGGAACACCAACACCAGTAGCGTCGGCTGCTCTGCCGCCATTACGGCATTGAAGTGCGCCCCGTGCCTGCTCTAAGGTGATGTAGGCATGCACCAGTGAGCGTGGTGGCGCCGGCTCGTCGTCATACGCCTCGCCCATCGTCTCGTTGACGTTGTTGTCCTTTGGCAAGCGTGTCGTTAAGCCAACCTCTATCTGACTAGCACGGCGGACCCACAAGTGGCGGCAGTGCCGGCCAGCTCCTACTTCCCTTTGGTGGAGAGGCTATCCTACAATGCTTTGAAGCTTGAGGTCATGGCAGACGTGGTGCACGGAGGAGATCGGGAGCGGAGGTGTAGTGCAGTGTGGATTGTGCCGGCCTGGCCACGTATAAATAACGGGCGCCGGCCAGGCCAAGTGACGGGTCATGTGAATGTGAGCGTCCGAGTAGGTTTCTCAACAATCACACTTGTTTGATGTTGGCAGGCGGACAAACATGCAACATGTTTGAATGCGGAGAGAATAGTCACACAACGTCGCTCCCGCATTGAATAGACATAGACACCCGGACGTGGCGTGGGTGGCACTCTTGGCTGGTGCACCACTTCAATGTTGGTGTAGTTAGAAGTCATGTGTGCTTTGGATCTGCAGGAATGTGCTGTTGATGCTCTGGAGCAGTGCCGATCAGTATGAATGCGTGGCAATCGCTTTGTGCCGAAGAAGATTTTCAGTGTGTCCGATGTCTATGTGGGAGCGGTGAGACACCCGCATAGCAACCTAATTTGCCTTCGATTTATGGAAAACGAACATCCAGACTGGTCCACAAATGTGGTACCACATTAGTTGGCAAAATGTGCCCGGACCACTTGGTCTCGACTAAACCTGGGCATGGGTGGCCCAGCCCGATAGGCCCGGCCCAAAGCCCAACATCCGGGCAGGGGCTTGGGCCTCACTTTCCAGCCCGAAGCTTCAGAAAGCATGGCAAAACATGATTTTTCAAGTTATTTAAATAAATATAGGGATAGCATTATAATATTAATCCCTGGAAATAGTTATTTTTCAAGTTATTTAAATAAATATAGGGATAGCATTTTGCCAGGCTGCGGGCCAGGCCGGGCCGGGGCTTGGGATTTTGTGGTTGCGCTTTATAAACTCCGTCCCAGCGTGAAAATGCCCTGGTCTAGTTTGGACGGCGTTGGAGATGCCTTTATCCAATAAGGCAACAACTAACATTGTAGGCTTGAACATCGGCTTCGTTAAAGTAATGAAACGAGTTGTTTTTTCAAGCAATGAAACGGCTTGATGATGGTGTAAAGGGAATTGATCAGTGCCCAAAACGAGTGGATGTGTACGTGCAGCCTTGGCCGATGTCACCTTCTTGCAAAATCGTTTTGGACTTGACACTAGCTATGAGCTTACCCATATCTATCGGAAGCAACTATTCCCTCCAATTGAAATTACTTGTCGCGAAAATGGATGTATCTAGACGTATTTTAGTTCTAGATACATCCATTTTCGTGACAAGTAATTCCGAACGGAGGGAGTAGTTGATAAGCGCTTTTTCAGAAGCCTTCCCATGATCATATGGGATGGGCTGAGAGCGCGCCACTTGGCACGCTCTCAGTTGCCACCACATGTCACGCTCTGGACGTTTTTTTTGGAATTTTTTTATATTATTCCACACGCCATTTTGACTTTTTAGATTGTTTTTTCTAGGTTTTTTTACTTTTTGGGTTTTCACCCGTCTTTTTTAGCTTTTCCACATAAAAAATTACTTTTTTTGCCAAAAAAAGTGTTTTTTTCTGTGAGAGGCATGGTTTTTCTTCTGCGGGAGACACGGTTTTGCTTCCACGAGAGGAGCGGCCGTGCCTCTCGGAAACGACAAAAAACATGTCTTTTTTTTCTTTTGTGAGAGACATGGTTTTGCTTCCGTGAGAGGTACGGTTTTGCTTCCGCGAGAAGCACAGCTGTGCCTCTCGGAAACGAAAAAAACGCTTCTTTTTTCTTTCTTCCTTTTGTGAGTGGCACGGTTTATTTCCGCGAGAGGCATGGATTTGCTTTCGTGAGAGGCACGGCCGTGCCTCTCGGAAACAGCTTCCAGAAAGGAAAAAAAAATGATGCTCCTGGTTCATTTTTTTGTCTGGTTTTTTCTGGAAAAAAAAGATCATTGAAACCTATCAACATTGGATCTGGTCTTGAAGATCTCGACGCGAGGAATCCAACGGTGAAAACGGTTCGAGATTTACGCATGGTTTGAGAAATAAAACGTTTGAAAAAACGAATCTATGAAAAAAGGGAAAACTCCCCGGTTGCGACAAGTGACGCCCATGCAGCGCACCACTTGTCACAACCTAAGGAGGGGGGAGTTATCTTTGGGAGGAGTACTCCTCAACTAGTGATTCTGATATCTATATCTATATCTATTACCTACTAATAAGGCAAGATACATTTCTTAGATTTTTCATCCGTTCACAATCGAAAAGAGTTCTTTTCAATCCAAGGCGGTACTAATTTTTTGTCCAGAATTCTGTACTTGGGCCATGTGTGTTGTGGCTCAGCGAAGCCAGCCCACCTTTTTTTCCTGGCCACGCAGCTAGAAAAACCATATTTGTCGGACACTGCGGCAAATTCGGAGCTTCGCACAGGGTGCCCAAGACTGGGTCGACCCGTTTTCGTTTTTCTGTGTTTTGTTTCCATCTTTTTTCTGTTTATTTCCTATTTATTTGTACTTTTTCCCTTTCATTTTTTCTTTTCCCTTTTTTTGCAAACTCAAAATTTTCAAAAAGCATTTAGAATATCATTTTTTGCAATTTTTTGCAAATGTTTAGAATTCAAAATTTTTGTTCCCGTTTTGAAAATGTTTGGAACTTTAAATTTTTGTTCTTGTACCAAACTTTGTTCAAAATAAAAAAATTCTCCTAATTTAGAAAAATGTTTGTACTTTCCAAAATTGTTCATGATTTTCGAAATAAAATTGCATTTTAAAAAATATTTCAAATTTGGAAATTATTCTTGTTGTGGTGAAATGCTCACAAATTCAAAATAATGGCCGTGTTTAAAAAGCACATTTCCTAAAATTGTAATCAATGTCCAAAAAATGTTCCCGTGTTAAAAAATCGTTCACAAATGCAAAAAATGTTCATATTTTTATAAAAGGTTCATGTTTTCAATTCTTTTGTGAATTAAAAAAACTTTCCGTTTCAAATTTTATTTGGCTTTTTCCAAAATTGAACGAATTTTTCGAAAAACTCTTCGTATTTTTTCAAAATGTTCGGGATTTCTGAGATGTTCATGTTTCCAAGAATATTAGGCAATTAATAATTATTAATGTAATTTTGAAAAATTCAAAAAAAATCAAATGATACTTCGAATCTAACATTGTAGTATGTTCTTAAACGTTCGCGCTGGCCTTTGGTTTGCATGGCCCGTTTTTTCGAGTAGCTGGCAACATGTGGTAAGTTTTTGAGGTCTTGAGTTCGATCCTTCAACTCGTCATTTTTTTGGATTCTTTACACACGCCTTACAAACACAGGTCGCTTCGGTGCGTGCCAATGGGTTGGCTCAGACGCGAACTGTGGTGGGGCCATGCGCTATTTGACTATAAAAGAGAATACGCTGGTCAGCTATAATTGAAATAAATTGTGTACACGTGTCAATAAAAGAGAATATGCTGGTTTGGCGCTAACTAAAATAATAACGGGCACATAAGTACTAAAATAACCAAAAAGAATAAATGCTGATAAAGAAGGAACTGTCTGGTTATGCGCTGATTTTGATAATGAAATGAGATTTATGTGCTGCAATTAGTAATCCATCTGGTTACGCTGCCATACGAGAGAGTGGTCGAAGTAATCGTGCCCCGAAGGTTGCCATGCAACCACCAAATGTGGAGGCAGCCACAACCCCGACACGGAGGTGGACCCAGAGAAAGAAAGAAACACGAGTTGGGTGGTTGCTACCATGCCGCCCTGACCACCATCAAGATCTTGTAGGCCAAAACTGACCCGCGAGAAGACCATAGCTCCAAGCTCAGTCACCCCACCGCTGCAGAGACTGTATTTAGTGGATTCTTTCATTGCTTCTCGCAAAAAGTCTCTTCCTTTGCAACGCATGGACATATGCGTTGGTCCTTGCGAATGGCGGGATAGGGGCTCCTATTCGGGTGTTGAAGCGCCCATTAGGGCTGCTCGCGCTCGCAAGAGACGCATAGCGGCCTGGCCCAGATAACTGCTAATTTAAAAAGCAAACAATAAAAATGAAAGTGTCCAAACAAAACTGGAGAGCCGGGATTCAAACTTGGGACACCAAGGTCGACAGCGTGACGGGAGAACCACTAGGCTGAGTTCTCTTTGTTGTTTACAAGCAGGGGACAACTATATTTGACTCAGTACTCCCTCCATTCCTTTATACAAGAACACTTCCTATTTTTATTTGTAATTTTGACCATTAGTTTTACCAACAATAAGTGGTTATATGTTACAAAAAGTATTTCACTGGATGCACATTTCAAAGAACTTTTCGATGATAAATTTTTAATGAAATATATGTTGGGAAACGTTGCATGGAAAAACAAAAAAAAATCTACGCACACGCAATGATCTATCCATGGAGATGCATAGCAACGAGGGGGAGAGTGTGTCTATGTACCCTCGTAGACCGAAAGCGGAAGCGTTTGACAACGTGTGATGTAGTCGAACTTCTTCTAGCTCCGACTGATCAAGCACCAAACGTACAACACCTCCGAGTTATGCACACGTTTAGCTCGGTGATGTCCCTCGTCTTCTTGATCCAGCAAGACGTCGAGGAAGTAGATGAGTTTCCTTAGCACGACAGCCTGGTCACGGTGATGATGAAGTTATCCGCGCAGGGCTTCGCCTAAGCACCGTGAGAATATGACTGGGGGTGTAAACTGTCGAGGGGGGCGCCGCACACGACTAAAAATTGATGTTGTGTGTTCTAGGCGCCCCCTCCCCACATATATATAGGTGGGAGGGGAGGATAGGCAGCCATGGGGCGCCCCAAGTAGGATCCAAATCCTAGTTTCCCCAAGTGGCGCCCCCCTTTCCTTTTTCCACCAGAGAAGAAAGGAAGGGGGGAGGGGCGAACCCCCTCTTCTCCTTCTCCTATTCGGCCACCTGCCATAGGAGGGGGCGCACCACCCCTTGTGGGCTGGTGCGCTCCCCTCTCATGGCCCATATGGCCCTTATATTCCACCCGGGTTCCGGTAACCCCCCGGTACTCCGATAAATATATACCCGATACATTTCAGAACACTTCCGGTGTCTGGATACTATCATCCTATATATCAATCTTTACCCCTTGACCATTTCGAGAATCCTCGTCATGTCCGTGATCTCATCTGGCACTCTGAACAACATTCGGTCACCAAATCACATAACTCATATAATACAATATCGTCATCGAACGTTAAGCGTGTGGACCCTACGGTTCGAGAACTATGTAGACATGACCGAGACACCTCTCCGGTCAATAACCAATAGAGAAACCTGGATGCTCATATTGGCTCCTACATATTCTTCGAAGATCTTTACCGGTCGAACAGTTATGACAACATACGTTATTCCCTTTGTCTATCGGTATGTTACTTGCCCGAGATTCGATCGTCGGTATCTGCGTACCTAGTTCAATCTTGTTACCGGCAAGTCTCTTTACTCGTTCCGTAATACATCACCTCGTGGCCAACTCCTTAGTTGGTTTGCTTACAAGCTTATGATGTGTATTACCGAGAGGGCCCAGAGATACCTCTCTGATATTCGGAGTGAAAAATCCTAATCTCGATCTATGCCAACTCAACAAACACCTTCGGAGATACATGTAGAGCATCTTTATGACCACCCAGTTACATTGTGACATTTGATAGCACACAAGGCATTCCTCCAGTATTCGGGAGTTGCATAATCTCATAGTCAAAGGAATATGTATTTGACATGTAGAAAACAATAGCAATAAAACTGAACGATCATTATGCTAAGCTAACAGATGGGTCTTGTCCATCACATCATTCTCCTAATGATGTGATCCCGTTATCAAATGACAACTCATGTCCATGGTTAGGAAACCTTAACCATCTTTGATCAACAAGCTAGTCTAGTAGAGGCTTACTAGAGACACGGTGTTTTGTCTATGTATTCACACATGTATTAAGTTTCCGGTTAATACAATTCTAGCATGAATAATAAACATTTATCATGAATAAGGAAATATAAAAATAACAACTTTATTATTGCCTCCAGGGCATATTTCCTTCAATATAATCCATATTTTATTGACCAAAATTCTAAGTCAAAGTTTGACACTAAAAACGAAGTGGCCTTGTATAAGGAAATGGAGAGAGTAAGAATTATTCAAAAAAAACTAAATTTCAGCAGAACACATCTTGCTTTATTAGTAGGTATAGATATAGATATAGACTTGCAACTATTTCTAAACAAATATGTTTTTGTGTTTTTTTTTGAAATGGAAGGTAGATCATGTTCTACCTTATATATTCCAAAAGGCTGAAAGGCTAAGCCTAGAAGCCAAGGTCAAAGGTCACATAAAAGATGCTCATATTATGCACCGTGGTGCAAGGCCATGAGCAGCCCTGTCAGAGGAAGGGAGATATGGAAGAAGAGGCAAAAGCATATCGAAGCAAAACCTAAGCTAAGCTAAGCTATGCCAACAGTGTCTGTGACCAGCATACAAGAGAATTTTTGTCTTCTGGGCTTCGTGCACGGTGACTCCAAAGAGATAAAAGCTCAGCTGCATACATCCTGGTGTAAGACAGAGACCGGCGCTTACAATTGAAGATCCGGTCATTTCTGGCATGCCAAGGAGTCACCAGGGCAGCAGCAATCAGAACATGTAGCTTACGTGAAGCGGGCAAGCGCAAGTGAGCATGCTGTAAGAAAGCCAATAAATCCACAGAGCTAAGAGCAACTTCAAGAAGGTCAAATCTCTCCCACAAAGCAGAGGCAGAAGCACATCTCAAAGCTATATGGCTGAAAGACTCGATAGCTGGGCAGATGTCGCAGGAAGCATGCGAGGCAATAGAGGTCCACTGTTTTTTAGCCATATTGTCCCGAGTATTCAGACGTTCCCAGTAGGCCAGCCATAGGAAAATTCTGTGCTTCGAAGGCTTAATGGGATCGCAAACCCGTTGTTGAAAGCTGCTGGTGACACCTCTGAAAGTTAGCAGGTGATAGAAGAAAGCAGTAGACATTTGCTTGGCATAAAGAGACGAGACCCATTGATCCTGGCCCGAGGGGGAGGGCTGGATACTAAGCAAGATACCCTGGAGAACATTTAACTCCCGGTCAGCCGTTTGGGAAAGGTTGGGGTGTAACTGGATATCCCAACCGTTTTTTGAGAACTGGGAAGCAACACTGCACCATGCATACTTGGCAAAGGAAAACAATACTGGGAACTCGTGGCATAAACGTCCCACAGGTAGCCATTTTTCCTTCCAGAAGGAGATGAGATGCCCAGCACCCAAAGCGCAATGGGAGGCAGCAGATACGAAAGGAATGAACTGCTTAAAGTTCTTCCAGAGCGGCGTGTCCCTGTGATGGACACCAGAGAACAGCTGCTGCTTGCAATATTGCACTGCAAACCACTGAATGCAAGGGATATCAGATTGTTGCAGGATCTTGGCCACAAACTTGCATAACATGGCACTGTTATGAGCAGAGAGATCTCTCACACCAAGCCCACCAGACTCCTTTGGCAAAGTGACATAATCCCATGCAACTAAACATTGTCCACCCTTAACAATAGCTTTGCCTTGCCAAAAAAACGCCCGCAACAAACTCTCGAGCTTAGCAATGGACTCCTTCGGCCATAGAAAACAAGTCACAAAGTAGCTAGGAATGCTAGCTAGGACTGAGTTTATCAAAGTTAAACGGCCTCCAGCACACAGAAGAGCAGCTAACCATCCAGACAGCCTCTTATCGACCCTGTGTATAACTGGCAGAAGCATACCATGTATGATTTTATGCAAGGAGAGAGGAAGCCCTAGGTATGTGCAGGGGAACGAGGACACATGGCATCCAAAGAGAGCAGCAATCTTACTGGCAACCGTGCTGTCCATGCAAACAGGAACTAGAGTACTTTTGTGAAAATTGATATGTAAGCCCGAGAAATCCAAGAAGGCAGTTAGGATCTGCTTGATGACATTGGCTTGTTGCAGGTTGCCTTGGAAGAGCAGCAGCGTGTCATTCGCGTATTGTAACACTGGAAACAGCCGATCAGATCCAAGCGGGTGAACCAGGTTTCCAGCTTCAAACTAGGAACATCAAAGCCTTTGCAGCACGTCTGCAACCAGGATGAACAAGTAAGGTGACGTGGAATCGCCCTGCCTTAAACCTTTCTTTGCACTGAAGGACTCCCCAAGCTGCCCATTAATAAAAACCCTGGAGCTGGCAATTGATAGGAGAGAGGAGACCAAACGAATCCAGCACCGAGGAAAACCTCTAGCTTCCATGATGGTGAAGAGGCATTGCCAGCTAACCGTGTCAAAGGCTTTCCGGAAATCAAGCTTCAGCACAACCATAGGTAATTTTCTCTTGTGAGCAGTCTGAACCATATCCACGGCCATGGCAAAGTTGACAATAGACCTTCCCTTAGCAAAACCTGACTAAAGAGAGTGGATAAGATGTGGTATCTGACACTGCAGTCTCCGAGCAAGAACCTTGCTGGCCAGTTTTGGTATGCTGTGCACAACGGATATAGGCCTGAAATCTGTCAGCTCCAACGGCGTACTCTTCTTAGGAAGGAGGGAAACAAAGGCCGTGTTGGACCCGAGCAGGTCCACACGATTGTGATACAGCTCGGAGAAGAAGAGCTCCAGGTCAGGCCGAAGAGTGGAGTGGAACTGCTTGAAGAACTCGTTTGTGAAACCATCTGGGCCAGGGCTTCGGTTGTTTGGGGAATGATTAATGGCAGCAACAATCTCCGACCAAGTGAACTCTGTTTCAAGACAAGAGAGATCCAAAACAGGGTACAGAGAGCTCAGCTGGACAGTTGGCAAAGACATAGCAGGCTGGCCAAGCAGTTCGGAGAAGTAGTTGGTAGCAAGCTGAAGTTTCGGTGTGATGTCAAAAAACTCAACTCCTTCATGCATAATAACTCGGATCTTGTTCCTTCTAGCATGACCATTAGCTGCAGCATGAAAAAACTTGTTACTCTCATCCCCAGAGATACACCAGCGCAACTTAGCCCGTCGACGCCACATCTCAGTTTGCCACAGGATCAGCTGCTCAGCTTTAACAGAAGCAAACTGCCTGAGAGCCATTTCCAGAGAAGACAACAGACGCCGTTCTTCCACTAGGTTGAGAAACTCAACAACGTGCTTGTTGTTGTTGATGAGCAACTCGAGGCTGGCCCTGTTTCTCTTCCATCGTCTTAGAGCAGCACGAATGCGCCTCATCTTGAAGTTAATGAGCGAGGCAGAGGAATGGAAGGGTCTAGTGCCCCTTGACCAGCCCTCCAGGATGATCTTGCGTGTATCATCCATGACTAACCAGTGATTTTCCAAACGAAACAAGTTGCTTTTGTTAACCTCATGGCCGAACTGTACTAGAATAGGCACATGATCTGAAGTGACAGTAGGAATAGCATCAACAGAAACAGGAGCAAACCCCAGCAACCAATCAGTGTTCACCAACACTCTGTCAAGGCGCACAAGCGTTGGGTTTACTCTTTTGTTCGAACAAGTGAACCTTCTATTATTGATCTCAATCTCATCAAGGCCGTGCGCCCTGATCCAGCTATTGAAACTATCCATCATAGCCCAGTTGATATGTCCTCGTGATTTTTCATGCTGAGAGCGATACATATTGAAATCTCCAACCAGGATCCAAGGATCATTAACTGTGCCAACTGAAGAATCAATGGCTTCAAGAAAAGAAGCTCTGTCCTGATCCAAGCAAGGGCCGTAAACTGTTGTGAGCAAGAAAGCAGAATTGTCAGAAGTTGATGTCATTTTGATTGTGATGTGGTACTTGTGGGCCATAATGATCTGCCCAGCAACCATAGAAGAGTCCCAAGCTACCAGCGAACCCCTAGACGAGCCAGCGGAGGGAGAGGCCTCATGTCTATCCAGGTTAGAAGGGAGAAAAGCGTTCAACTTTCTCGGCGGGAGGGATTCCAGCTTGGTTTCCTGCAAACACACTATACTGGGATGACAAGAGGTGAGGGTGTTACGGACCAGAGAGCTTTTATCTTTATCACCAAGGCCACGAACATTCCAATCAAGGACTTTCATGGATTACAAGATACAACAACAGCCGAACACATAACGAGGGAGCAAGTCTAACATTATCAAGGGAACTAAAAGCAACAGACGTGGTCATGGCGAACCCAAACAGGGCCTAGACCAGACAGCAACGGATACAGACTACAGACGACCCGGACCCGGGGAAATGCATAAGAAGAAAAGATACATAGGTGGGCAGCATCAGCCAACGCTGCGACCAAGCTAAGGTAAAGCTAGACCTACACATTCAGAAGAGATCGATCACCAGAGGATGGGGTTGGGTTGGCACCAGTCTGGGTAAGACGAGCAGCACCAGAGGAGGAGGCTAGAGCTTGAGCATGGGCAATGATAGCGTCGGCGTTGAGGTTGCAGCAAATTGCCAGCTGCTTGAGCTTGCTTCTGGTAAGCGGCCTGGGAGTATCAGAGAAGGGGAGCTCCAGCAGCTTAGACACGGCAACCACCTTAGGAGCCTTGCGACGGCTGCCAAGAGAAGGGGAGCGCCTGCCTGGGGCTCTAGTAGAGGCGGCACCAGCCGCCGCCGCCTTCCTCTTGGAAGCCCTTTCAACAGAGCCAACGCGCTCCCCATCATACAGCTGCAGGATCCGCGGGCTCCGGCGTGGGGAGCGCGCCGTCACCGTCGTATCGCCCCTTGGATAGGGCGACCCCACCTGGAGGCCGGGGTTGACAGGCCCGGCCCGTGCGTCGTCTCCGTGCCTCAGTTCCAGCATAACCGCTGGGTCCAGGGGCGGCATGGTCCGATCTGCCTCCGCGTGAGGGGAGGGCAAGAAGGAATCAACGCCGGCCACCACCGGCCCAAGAAGCTGCAGCGTGGGTGGAGAGGGGAGGAGATCGTCCTCCCGGGGCTCGGATGGGGGCACACGGTAGCTACAGAAGGCGGCCGCCACCGGAGCTGGGACCAGCGAGCACGCGCCATGCTTGAGGTCTGTGGCGACAACCGGAGAGGCAGCACCACCAGTTAGCATCCCTTCCCCAGAAGGAGGCAGGTGCTCGATGGGCCTGGAGCAGATGGACCGGGCTGCGAGCACGTGATGGGCCTGTACCCTGGCTTGGGCCAAGAAGTAGGCATCCATGGGCAGGATGGCCGTCTCAGAGAAGGAAAGGAAAGGGCCTGCTGCTGGCAACAACCTAGCAGGCGCAATGGCCTTAGGAGGATGCTTGCATTCTACTGAAGGAAGCAGGGGCAGAGTGCGAGGGCACATGAACCCATGTCCGGACTGGGGCCAGAATTTGAAATCGAAAGAGGGGAAGTAGCCGTCATCCACAGCTACCGAGCGAACTGGGATCGATCCTGAGACGGATCGACAGTAGCTGAGCTCGAGTTTAAAGGAGAAACACATAGTGTCAGGATCAAAAGAAATGAGCACGCGGGGCTTATGGGTATCTGCGGCAAGAAGAATGGAACGGAGGCAGTGGCGCTGCTCGTCCTCATGGAGGATTTGTTCAGCAGTAGGAAGGTGGAAGGTGGCCATTTTGACAAGTCTAGGCTTAAAAGAGAGCTTGAGCATCGCCATGAGGTCGGTCGGAGAGGCGATATGCGGATGCAGGAAAGCGCGATAGGCGCGCGTCGCCATGCCATCTTCCTCCTCCAAATGGCCAGAGGCGGCGCGCACCGAGCGTGTCCCACGGGAGTGAGCGAAACCCTGCCGAGGGAGAGTTCTTGGCAGAGCACCACCGCCATTGCCGCCCTCCTCATGACGGCCCACCAGAGGCGTGGGAGGAGCAGAGGGGGCACCAAGCGAACGCGCGACGTCCCATATCTTATTAATGAGAACATCGGCGTATGCTCCGGCTCCATCGAAGCGGTGGAAGGCGAGGTGGTGAGGAATGTGATGTAGAGCCTCGACCTTGACCAGCGCGAAGATGCATGCGAACTCGCTGCCGTAGAGAGAGGCATGCTCAACGCGCAGGATGCTGGTGAAGCCGGCCACAGCCGCGGCCACTCCGCGCCGGTTCCATAGCTCCTGCGGGAACTTTTCCAGCGAGATGTTGACGACGTGTTTGAAGGAGAAGGAGAAGGCATTGTCCCCCGCACCATGGGGGACGATCCGCACCGTGAGAGAGCCCACAACGAGAGGGCTCGCACGGAGCGCGGCCAGCTGCTCCTCCTCGCGCTGGAAGACAACGAAAATTGTGCCCACAGCCGACCTAGCGAAGCGGACGACAGTCGTGCCAAGCCGCTGCTGGAAAACGCGTCGGAGCCAAGGAAGGAAGTTGGGGCGAGGAGGCGAGATGTGGATCAGGCAAACCAGGGTGTTCTGGTCAGGGATCATGGGGTAATGGACGTCGAGCGAAGTTGGGCGACCGCGGACAACTGGCTCCATGGGGGCAGGGAGGGGAGGAGGAGCTCGGGCACAGGGGCGCGGAGGAGGCAGAGCTAGAGCTAGCTTGGAAGAGGGAGGACAACGGCCGGATGGAGTGATGTTTGGGGCAGAAGAGGGTGTATATGAAGGGCTCGAAGGCGATGGAGTGATGTTTTTGTGTTTTTGCTTATATTAAATAAATACATAGCAAATTCCTCGTCAATACTCTAAAGATTGTAAAACAAACCTTTTTGTCTATTAAACTAGTTACTTATTGTCCAATTGACACAATAACAAGCGATATACTTACAACTCAATCATTTATAATTAAGTCTAGTAGAGGCTTACTAGAGACACGGTGTTTTGTCTATGTATTCACACATGTATTAAGTTTTCGGTTAATACAATTCTAGCATGAATAATAAAAATTTATCATGAATAAGGAAATATAAAAATAACAACTTTATTATTGCCGCTAGGGCATATTTCCTTCAATATAATCCATATTTTATTGACCAAAATTCTAAGTCAAAGTTTGACACTAAAAACGAAGGAGATATGTTGTCGTTGTTCAATGATTTATTCTCTGGCCAGCTTCACCTTTTTCAGTTGAATTTTGGAACGATAACCCTACTTCCCAAGAAGACAGAGGCAGTGAGAGTCGAGCAATTCCGGCCTATCTGTCTTCTTAATGTTAGTTTCAAAATTTTTACCAAGGTCGGGACGAATAGGCTCACACAGATTGCGCATACTGTGGTGCAGCCTACTCAAACTGCTTTCATGCCGGACAGGAACATCCTTGAAGGGGTTGTGGTCCTTCATGAAACGCTCCATGAGATTCACACGAAAAAACTTGATGGAGTTGTTTTTAAAGTGGATTTCGAGAAAGCGTACGATAAAGTCAAATGGCCTTTCCTTCAACAGGCATTACGCATGAAGGGTTTTGATGATGCTTGGCGACGCCAAGTTGAATCTTTCACGCAAAAAGGGAGTGTTGGAATTAAAGTGAATGACGATATAGGTCATTATTTCCAGACACACAAGGGCCTGAGGCAAGGTGATCCAATGTCCCCTATTCTGTTAAACATCGTCGTTGACATGTTGGCAATCTTGATAGGTAGGGCAAAGGAGGCCGGGCAGGTGGGTGGCTTGGTGCCTCATCTAGTTGATGGTGGTGTGTCTATCCTGCAGTACGCTGATGATACAATCATCTTTATGGAGCACCACTTGGCAAAAGCGAGAAATATGAAGCTGGTGTTATGCTTATTTGAACAATTGACCGGTTTGAAAATTAACTTCCATAAAAGTGAGTTGTTCTGTTCTGGTAGAGCCAAAGAGGAACAAGAGGCTTATAGGCAATTGTTTGCATGCGAATTGGGAGCACTACCTTTTACATACCTAGGTATTCCCATTCACCATCGTAAGCGGACAAACAGAGAATGGAAGTGCATCGAGGATCGATTTGAGAAGAAACTGAGCTGCTGGAAGGGCAAAGTCATGTCTTATGGAGGCCGATTGATTCTTACTAATTCGGTGCTCACGAGTATGCCTATGTTTCTTTTAATCTTCTTTGAAGTCCCAGTTGGGGTTAGAAAAAGGCTGGACTTTTATCGGTCCCGTTTCTTCTGGCAGAGTGATGAACTTAAGAGAAAATACCGACTAGCCAAATGGGATATCATCTGCCGGCCA
Source organism: Triticum aestivum (assembly GCF_018294505.1). NCBI lineage: Eukaryota > Viridiplantae > Streptophyta > Magnoliopsida > Poales > Poaceae > Triticum > Triticum aestivum. Next base: position 429,429,870 of record NC_057796.1, on the reverse strand, counting down.
AAAGACCAGGGGGGTCTTGGTATTGAGAATCTTGAAGTCAAGAACAGATGCCTTCTCAGTAAGTGGCTATCTAAGTTATCAGCTGAGAATGAGGCAACATGGGTGCAGATTCTCCGTAGCAAGTATCTCCACTCTAAGACTTTGTCGCAGGCGACAGTGAGACCGACTGACTCGCCGTTTTGGAAGGGGCTTATGAGAGTCAAAGCTGCTTTCTTTAATAGAACAAAGTTTATTGTCGGTAATGGCAACAACACTCGCTTCTGGGAGGATACTTGGCTGGGTGAAACGCCGTTGGCGCTTCAGTATCCGTCCCTGGATCGTATTGTGCAGCGACGTGATGCTCTGGTTGCAACGATTTTGCAGTCCACTCCCCTTAATATTCAGTTTAGGAGGGTGCTTATTGGCGACCGGTGGGAAGCATGGCTTCATCTGGTGAGTAGACTGATGGAGGTTCAGCTCACTCATTAGCCCGATCAGTTGTGTTGGAAGCTTACTAGGTCTGGAGAGTTCACTGTCAAGTCGATGTATATTGATGTCATCAACTCTAGTGTTATTCCTAGTTCCAAACATGTTTGGAAAGTCAAGGTTCCTTTGAAAATCAAAGTGTTTATGTGGTTTGTACATAAACAAGTCATCTTAACAAAAGATAATTTGGTTAAGCGCAACTGGACAGGATCTACTAGGTGTAGTTTCTGTGATCGGGACGAAACTATCAATCATCTTTTCTTTGATTGCCCGTTGGTGAGAGTGTTGTGGCGCACGGTGCAAATTGCCTTTAACATTACTCCTCCGAATTCGGTCAGTTCGTTATTTGGAACGTGGCTTGTTGGGATAGAGTCCGAAACAGCTAGACAAATTCGCGTAGGAGCATGTGCGTTGTTATGGGCAATTTGGAACTGCAAAAATGATTTGGCTTTTAACAGAACAACAACTATTCATTTTTTGCAGGTTTTATTCCGGGCTACTGCGCTAATCCGTATGTGGTCCTTACTCACTCCGACGGGTGGAAGATGGTAGCGCGGGATATCTTCAACCGGTTTGGATGGCGGTCATGTAATAGGATAGGCGATTAGTTTACCTATCTTTCTTATGCCAGCCGGTTGTGGCTTTTGGGCCATTTGTTTTGGCTTTGTGGCTCTTTGTGAGCCAGCCTTTTATTTATTTTCAGACAACAAGACCTTGTTGAACTGCTTTATTTATTTATAAATGTGGCCGTATGCATCGTTCTGATGCAGAGGCCGGGGAGTCCCTTTTTTCGAAAAAAAATATATTTGAAAGGTAAAGTGAGCTAAACCAAGAGATTAAGCGAGCAAAGTGGCCATGCATGGGCAAAGCAGTAACGAAACACCTATTCCAACACATATTGCAGTGGTTTCGGGGTAAGGATCAAGGCAGACTTAAGGCCAGGAGATATCCCGTTGGACTCGATGACCTCAAACGACTCAGGGTCCTGCCCGTGCGGCAGCTCCCAGTCGAAATGGTACATCATGTTTGCTAGCGTGAGCTCGGCCAGGCGAGTCGCGAAGGCAACGCCGGGGCATCCCCTCCTTCCGGCACCGAAAGGTATGAACCGGGTGTCCCTACCGCCATAGTCGATGTTCTCGCGCATGAACCTCTCCGGCCGAAACTCCTCGGCGTGCTCCCATGTCTTGCCGTCTCTCCCAATCGCCCATGCGTTGACGATGACCCGAGTCTTTGCCGGGATGTAGTAGCCGTGGAGCCAGGTGTCCTTGATCGACTCGTGCGGGACGAGGAGCGGCACCGTCGCGTGCAGCCGCAGTGCTTCTTTCATGGCCGCCTTTAGGAGGCTCATCTTCTCCACATCCTCCTCCATGACTCCTGCTCGTGCACCGACAACCCGTCTCACCTCTTGCTGCACCTTCTCCATTTCTCTTGGGTTCTTGACAAGCTCGGCCATGGTCCATTCTATCGTCTTAGATGTCGTGTCTGTTCCTGCCAGGAACATGTCCTGCCATAATTAAGAGAGTCGTGTTAACACTTAACACTATGCTAGTGGTGCCCTTCTAGCAGGTAAGGTAATTAAACATGCTGTTGATCGACTTAGGGCTTACCGAGATGATTGCCTTGACATCAGTCCGGTCCAGCTTGGACCCCTGATCACCATCCTTGACGACAGAGAGCAAGTCGTCCAGGAGGTCACGAGCCTCGCCGCCGTCGTCTCCTTTGCTTTTCTCGTGCTCCTGGACCGCCTTCTCGAGAATGTCGTCGAGCTTAGCCGCCGACCTCTTCACCCTGGCGTCCAGCCCCGTCGCCCAGTCCACCCAACGGAGTCGCGGAAACACGTCGCTCACGGCGATCGTACCGAGCAGATTGCTGATCTCTCCCATCATGTCCCGGAGCATCCCTGGTTCCACTCCTCCGAGCTTGTTCCCGAACGCCGCCCTCGAGATGACGGTGTTGGTTAAGCTGAGCATGAGCTCGGTCACGTTGACTCCCCGGCGCTCGCCGCCGTTCTCCTGGGCGCCACTCACCGCGTGGATGCGCCCCACGAAGCGCGCGATCTCCTCCTGCCGGAGCGCGCGGAAGGAGTCCACACGCTTGGCGCTGAGTAGTTGCACGAAGGCGATGCAGCGGGCTTGACGCCACCGCTCGCCGTAGGGGCTGAAGGCGATGTCCCTGCAGCGGTAGAGCGTGCCGCAGGCCGTGTGCTGCTGCGGCCGACTGCAGAAGACGTGGTCCTGGGTCCTGAGCACGGCGTCGGCCAGGGAGGCCGAGGAGACCACGAGGGTGGGCACCGAGCCGAGGCGGAGGAGGAAGAGCGGGCCGTAGCTCCTGGCCAGCGCCTGCAGCCTCCGGTGGAGGTGGCCAGTGCCGAGCTGGTGCAGGTTACCGATGATGGGCAGCGCCGGAGGCGAAGGCGGTGCTGCATGAGCGGCGCCATCCTTGCCGCTAGTTCTGAAGGCTCTAACGACAAAGGCAAGGCAAGAGACCACGAAGAGGAGGCAGAGGACTAGGGTAGAGTCGAGCTGAGGAGAAGCCATGAGCGCTAGCAGAGCGTTCGTCCCACAAGACTGCAGCACGCTTGCACACGGCGGCTTAACTTAACAGAGCATGCGTACGCAGGCGTGCGAGTGCGACGTGTACGGACCGAGAGAATCGCCGCGAGATAAGGCTCGCCGGAAGAATCTGTGGCGTTTCGTTGGCCATGCATCTGGCGCACGGAAGGAGAACGACGACAAACATGCGTGTCCCGCTCGGTAAGGCGTTGCTGGACGGCGGGGAAGCCGCGGAAATCTGCCGCTTTGTCCGCAACGTCGTCGTCCCGCATGCACCGATGCTAACCGGCCAGGATCCGTACGTGAGCGGTGAGCCACGCAGTCGCAGGCGTGCGGCGGCGTGTTGGCGTGATCAGCTTAGAGCATCTTCAACACCCGCCCAACGCACCGCGCGCTAAAAACTACTTTCCTGCACGCCCTTTGCCTGGTTTTCCACGGCCGGCAGCGCTGACTCCAACAGCGCGCTAAAATGCAGCGTGCGCGACTCGCCGGCGCATGCCATATGTTGCATTTTGGACACAAAATGAATTTCAAACATTCAAAATGCAATGAACGTGGCATATAAATTTCACACAAACAAGTTGATGAATAAAAGTTCATGCCCATAAGTTCATCCAACCAAGTTCAAAATGCAAACCAAGTTCACGACACAAACGAAAGACACATCAAGCCTCGTCCTCATCTTCGTCCTCATCTTCGGAAGACGATTCTTCCTCCTCCGAAGATGATTCTTCCTCCTCATCATCATCATTGTCGCGCACCACATCACGTGAAGCTCGGATGGTGTTGGCAAGATCTTCAACGGCATATTCATGAGAAGGTGTGTGAGGCACACCGGAAGACATTCCGCCCATGACGGCCGGAGGTGCACCCATGCCTCCCATGAGAGAAGCAAAACTCATGCCTCCCATGACGGCCATGGTGCCGGGCGGTGCTCCAAAGCCACCCATGGTCTCCATGGTAGCTCCAAAACCACCCATGGCTCCCATGGTCTCCATGGTAGCTCCAAAGCCACCCATGGCACCTAAGCCGCCCACGGTAGCTCCGAAGCCACCCATGGCGCGCCAAGGCCACCGCCACCCATGGCGCCAAGGCCACCACCACCCATTGCGCGAATCATAGCTCTTTTTTGGATCAAGACTTCTTCACGGGCAAGATTGACATACTCCTTTTGCGCCTCATTGAGGATAGATGTGTCCAAGAAGAACGAGTGATTCTCCCATTCCAACAATCTAGTTCGCTCCTCATTGCTGACCTTCCTCTCCTCCAAAGCCACCTTCCTCTCCTCGGCAGCCACCCTCCTCTCCTCGGCCGCGGCATCTTGGTTCCTTGCCATTTTCCTCACCTCGTACGCTTCTTTTCTTGCCTTCACAATAGCTTCCATAGCATTTCTGAGCTCATCATCTCCTTTCCTCTTCTTTTCTTTTGCGTCTTTCTTGCACCCATCCGGTCGTTTTGGCTTCGAGTATGAAACCGAGTTGGGTGTGGGGCTTCTCTTGCCGTCATCACTTGATGCATCATCATCCTCAGCATCATCATCATCCAACTCAATTGTTCGCTTGCGTTTGTTGCTCAAATCCAAATCATCCAAATCATCACGCTTCTTCCATTTCTCATCACCCTTCAACACTTCATAGCAATGAGGAAAGGTAAATATCCTTCCTTTCTTGATCTTCCCCTTCTTGGTTCTCTTCTCCTCTCCTTTGAACAAGTTTTGTGCAATGTTGTACTACATGAAAACAAAGCAAGTTAGCACTTCAAACACCAACAACAAGTATGATGAATATGGATGAAATGCCACTTACTCTACCGTCCTCATTGGCGCCACTTGGGTTTAACTTGTCAACCGCCTTTTGTGCGGCCGCCCATTTTTGACAATCCTTGTTGATTGTCGACCACCGGGACCGAAGTGATCGCTCGGAGCGGTCAATTCAACTCATGTTGCGAACATCAAAGTGTTCTTTCATCCGCCCCCAATAAGCATCTCTACTTTGATCACCTCCAACGGATGGATCCCTCGACACTTGCAACCAAGTATTGCATAGTAAGATGTCTTCGGCGTTGGTGTAATTGCCCGCTCTTCCTTTCGGCGCGTCGACAATGCCCTCACCATCCTCGTCCACCTCGAACTCATGGTCTTCGAAATGCATGTCGTTGGTTTGAGACCAATGCGAATTGTTGGAGCCAACACCCATAGTTGAAATGTATGCATCATCGTTGAGACTACAAAATATATAGAACACTACAAATAAGCTATCTATATGAATGCATTCAAAAAATAACAAAAAAGAAAAGTTGGATAAATTTTCTACCTTTGGGGCATATCGTCGAACACGTTGTGCGCGTCGGCCGCCGGCTCAACGAGTGAGCTCGCCGGCGCTTCGGTAGCCGCCGCGCCCGTCACACGCCCTGCAAGCTTCGCGAGGGCGGCGGCACGGGGCGGCGCCGGCGCGACGCCACCTGCCTCCGAGGTCATCCGCGGCGGCATGAAGAGGCCGCACGCAAGGCCGATGCTCGTAGGACCTCCGGCGGAGGCGAGGCCAACGCTCCCCGCGCTAGGGTTTGCGGCGGCGGCGGTGGAGGGGTCGCGGCTGTAGGATGGGGTCAGCGGGGTGCCGACGCGTGCGTCCATCGGGTCAAGTTCGCCGGCGCCGGCGCGCGTGGGGCGAAGGTGGCGGGCAGGAGAGAGTGCGGCGCGAGCGCTCGTGTGTGCCGCGCGCGGAAGTGGGAGCCCCAAATACACAGCGCGAGTTGGCGATTCGGACCGCGCGCTCAACTCAATATGCCGCGCGCGCGGTTATTGCGCCCGCTGGAGCCACTCTACCGGTTGCGCGCGCGCTAAATGGCCAAATTTGCGGTGCGGCGCTTGTTTAGCGCTGCTGTTGGAGATGCTCTTAGAGCTTCTCCAACAGGCATACAAAAACTGCTCCGCGCGCTAAAATTCAAGTTTTCTGGACGCCCGACAGTTTCAGCAGAAGCTGTAAAATAATGCACGCGTAAAAAAGGACTGAGCACGCACTAAAAAGCGCTACCAGAAGCTGTAAATTTGGGGCACCGGATTGCGCGCGCTTCACAATTTGCACTGCGTGTTTTTTTGGACGCGCGTTTTTGGCATATGCTAAACCCATGTTGGGTCCAACGCACTAAAAGTGCTAAAGTGGCACACTAAAACTATTTTAGCGCGGGAAACCTTTTATGCTCCTATTGGAGATGCTCTTAGCGAAATGCAGGCCCATGCATGCTTACTGGAGGTGGTAGCTGGGCCAAGTCCACTAATCCGGTTAGGTTGTTGTGTCAAGCTGGGCTACGAGTATGGCTCAACTGGAAACTGCTGCGTACAAAGATATACCCGTCCCCATGCTACAACAGAAAAAAAAAAGATATACCCCATGCTGAGTGAGCATGAAATTCTCAAAACAAAAAAGTGCTGAGTGAGCATCAGTGGCACCGAGTATGTCCTTGAGTAAATAATAATTTCACTTCTTGTACAGAAAGAGATCCTGTTATAAGTTCAACTCATAATTGGTAATAATAGTAACAACAATAATATAAATAGTTAATATACCTCCTCTAGAAAAAGGTTAATATAAACCAGGCTACCAACTGGACCGTTAACACTACCATAAGTGAAGTTATTATTTTTCAATCTCGAGCTACACAAGTAAAATTTACAATTCAAACTAAGGTAACCCATGCAAATATAGCTATCTTACATTGTTATTAATAAAAATCTATTTTAAGGGGTTAATAAAAATATATTTGTAATGTAATAATTTATCATATAAACTATTAAACATATTAATTATGAATAAATAAAGTGTCTTTAATACACTCTATGAACTTTTGTACCCTTAGTGTGTGACCATAGAAGACTGGTGTCATTAATTTGTAATTTTTTTGTCCTACTTGTAATTTGCCAATGTTTCTCTTTTTACATGCGATTTCTTAGGAAAGTGTCACCATTAAGTAAATTGAACTCAATGAATCACAATGAAACTTTGTGTTCTCTTCCTCCACCTATCCTCGTATTGCAATTGTATTGTTTGATATTTTACTAATTTTTAATACTAAAAATATAATTATCAAAATATTCCGTTGCTTAAAGGTTCTTACAGAGGGAGTATATAGATGGTATCATTTTTATTTTTATTTCATCTGTTATACATCTCACTCTCATTTACCCCTGTTCGCAGTAATAAAGAAAGATCAACACCTCTATTTGATGCTTCAAACGCATGTTCTTCTCTAGTTGCATCTACCGTTTGCCTATCTATTATTGAGTAGATTGATTCATGATTATCTCATTTATTACTACTATGCAAACGCTTTCATTTGTGTATTGGATTACACATACATGTGAGCTTTAGCTTGGAGCTCCAAGTTAGATATTTTGTTCCAAGAATTTTTCATGTTTTAAATTTTTCTTTGAAGCAACGTGTTCATCCTTACACCTTTTCTTTAATGTACATTTTCTTTCTGTTGCCTACACATAGATTAAAGATGCACGCACCGGTTAAATTTGGACGGCCTGAATGCCATTAGTTAGAGACGAACCTCTTAAGGCGTGTGTGAGGCCTACGCAAAATCTCAATACATTCATCCCTTAATAAGGTTGAAAAAATGTATTTTATTGACGCACCAGTATAAATAAAACCACAAATTCATGTCCATGAAAGATTGAAATCAAGTTCTAAGGTCATAAGTCCAGTCTACCTACCAAGTGAGTTATAAAATAATCTAACTAGAATGTCCCATGTTATACTTTTGGGAAATAATGTTACTGGCCTACCAAGTACCAATTACTCATGTAAAAAATCATTGATCCCACAGTGTCAAAATCATCTGTCATATTAAGGGAAGTTATGTGACGATGTTGCATCTGTTACACACACATTCTAGCTTAGCTAGCATAAAAATGTTAAAATAATAGAATAATAATATAAGAATAGAAAATTACAAAACGTGAATATACCAAATAAATTGTTGAAAAATATGGGGATTTTAGAAATAATAAACTACAAAATAAAAGCCTTTTGAAAATTATTGAATTCCATGAGTTTTCGCCATATCTATGATTGTTAAGCTTTTAAAAATTCCTAATTGTTTTCACTACTTATTTTCCAGTCTTCTATTTGTAGAAAGGAATCTTGTATTGGCTTTGCATAGGGCAAAGCCAATATTTTCCAGTCTTCTATTTGTTTTCACTACTTATTTTCCAGTCTTCTATTCCAAAATTATCGTTACATCATCATGCAAACATCCTTACATAGGGCAAAGAATTAAATTCAGGCAGTTTTGCCAAATCCATGTTGCCTTCCTCCTTCCGACGTGCCTCCTTGACCATATATTGCACCGCATCCACCCCATCTCTACCCAAGTGGCGCTAAGCACGGCAACTGAAGTGTTGATTATAGACTCTAACGCGTGGCAGTGGACTAATTGCACTCTTTTCCTTATAACTTAGACTTACAATTATCTAGAAATATTCACCCCTAAACCGCTAGATTTGTTACGCAAACACATTGACATATCTCATATTGATTTTAATTTTTGTATATAAAAATTAACTAAATCTTCATAACATGTGTTATATTTTTTATATTAGTTTTACTTAATATTAGCCAAGCTTATTGGTAGTTATTTGGTTCCCAATTTTTTGTAACACGGCAAAGAATGTAGAAATTAGTTCAAAATCAGAGTGTAAGCAAGAGCGGAAATTAAAGAGGAAAGTAAAGAATTTTTGACTCGGCGTATTACTTCTCGATCAACAATATGTTACGTCATTGCAGTAGTTTGTCAAAACTATCACAAAGCAACACTTTTTGCGAGATGGATATTATTATATGACAGTTTCATCAAAATAAGTGTAGTTTACTAAGGTTCTTACAATTCCTTATTTCTACTTAAAAGATGTTTCTTCTTTATTAGGTAAGACATATACATGTGTAGGTTATTGCCTCAAGAAATTATCAAAGGACATCATATGAGGTCTAACCGGAGAAACATATATGTGTTTGATTATTCTGCACATTTTCTTTCTATATATGAGTTAAGACAGGAGTCAAGATGAATTAATTAAGTTGTAATTGAGTAACATGCTGTACAAGGCTAGAAATGCCACTGAAAACATCAACAATGACCCCTTATGTATACATTGTGCCTTCTCTCCAATTGTTTAGTACATATGGATGTGGCCAACATCACTTGGGTAGGAGGGACAGTGTACACTCATCAACATAGGAACATAAGACACGCACTTCTCTGATAGAGATAGTTGGAGAACACATCTATGCACCTTTTGCCATCTACGTACAGTTAGTTATTGCATGAGGCTGTTGCCATTACTAGGAATGATACACACTAATCTAAGGATGACTGGATGACGGCTGCGCTATTATGGGCTCTATGCCATTTTCACGTGGCCAAGTGGACAGTGGACATGAATGCTATCTTTTTAGCATTTTTTTCTCGAACAAATTATGGATTGTAAAAATGCAAGTTGCAGATAAAAGTGGCAAACCCACATGCTTATGTACATATGAAACCCTGTTAATCCCCCCATCAGAAATAATACCGGTCGTACCATTAATGGTGGTAGATGTAAAAGGACAAAAATAGATTAAATATTTGAAATCCATAATGATAGTATTGTTTAACCTTGACAATCCTCACATTTCCCATATTACATTTGTCCAAACATAATATGACAAGCATAATGACCTAGAAAAGGTCCAATGTGAATTTACTGACATGCCAGTATTTGTTTCTCCGAAGAGGTTCAAACATCGGCCTTCAAGATAGCATTAAATTAAATCTTCCTCAGCCGCAAAATTTATTAATTGCACTATCCTCATCAGCAACCTGATATCTGATACCGCCACCACCACCTGGATAATGTAAACAATATAGATCAGTAGCGAGTTAACTAGAATAGTCTAACAAAACTGTACAATTATATATGGGCACAAAATGCCCTTTCTTCAAAGAATAACTATTCAATAGAGTAAGAGCGCCATGCATGGTAAGAATATGAAAAGTAACTACTATGATTACTGAAAGACATGCCATAGTTTAGAAACAGCAAACCGTCCTTAGTATAGGACAGGACATAATAACTAATAGAAAGACTGGGAACAAAAAAATTCAATAAATATCGGTTCTATGTTTTGTAAGATGGCCTAAATATATGGAATAGAAAAAGATATTGCACGAACCTACTAACCTCAAACGTTGGAATCATAAACATTACGAGGTTTTCAGAACTTTCTTAGTTTCGATAAAATTAGAACTTTCTTAGTCTCAAATTTGCACAAACGAATATCAAATTTGTTACTCGAAAATGGAGACCTACCAAATATTAGTAATTTAGTACCCTCCTTGTGATATTTAGTGGATACACTAAAGCGCGACCATTATATACGTAATGGTCCTAATCATTTGCTCTGTCTTCATGAAATCAAACTAGGAAATACATTGTACGTACATAATGATTGTACTCGTATTTAATTCATGCACATCCCGTCATTTAGATGCAGTCAAAAAACTTTCTATAATATTACATATCAGTGCAATGAAGTGCAAATTTGCTAAAGACCAATTTAGATGTATTAGTGACCAAATTTTAACTTGTTAGCACGTGCAAAAACAAATTACCATGCTGGTTGTATGTGCTGTGGAACCAATTTCAGAACATGCAAATAAACGCACAATCACAGAGTAGCTAACAACTTCTAAAAAGTTATCCTCTTGGACAGTTGAGCTGCTTCCGTGTATGGTCTAGAAAATGGGTCTACGACAATACGAATACATAGAACATATTCGTATATATGTTCCAGTTTGAAAGCAGGTAACGAAAAGATTTGTTTTATAGCCAGTAAGAAGAATATATATGTGTTAGGTGTTCTGGAAATATGTTGAACAGTTAAATAGCCTAGATACTAACTGATTATATAAAGACCATCTAGTTACTTACTCACAGGAATCCTCGTGAAAAAAACTCAGTTACAGGAAGCAAAAAGATTTGTTGCAAATGATACTGCAGTTTAAAGCTAGTTTTGTAGCTTCTAGAATAAAGCAGAATCAACGGTGATATAGGCAACTGATGTTAAATACTATAGTTAGGCTATCAGTTATCCATGTAATTAAAACAATAGAAACTAATTGCAGACAGAAAGACATGTTATCATAACTTGTTTTTGGGTTTATATACAGTTCATCTACCTGTGACCAATTGGCGGGCTCGAGGGACTTCACAGGCGGCTTGGCTTTGTCGTCGTAACCGCTGCCAGTAGGCTCCATGGAGGGATCTGCTTGCCTTGAAACTCCAGGTTCCGGTGCAGGCTCATTCGGCAAAGCTACAATCCCATCAGGCTCGATTTGGTGGGCAATCACCGTCAGATTTGAGGAAGGGAGGCCGTGAGCTGAAAGAGCTATGATGACAAAATTCAAACCATCTATTTCATATATAAGAGGAACTCTACCATGTATATTCAAAGTAGCTACGATAATGAACATGCACTGCAGCTTTGTTGTTTGTTCTGAAGTCTTCGTTGTTCGTTGCACTTTTATTATATATGTTGCTCCTGGTATTTTTTTTCAGATTAAGATGCCATCTTCGTGTAGCATATCCTGTTTACTAGTTTCAAAGTTCCTTTGAATCGATGTAGTTTTAAAGAGCACGGGTGCAGCCTAGTTTCTCTTATGACCGATCGATCCATTCATGACAGAATCTGGAAGATGCATGATCCTTTTGCGGTATGCCTCAGGGTGCAAATGCAACCATGTACAAGCGACATCTGCACAATAAGTCGCACTACTCGATGCACCCACTGCAACTCATCTAGGGCAAATCGGCAATATAGTTTTTTCTTACTCTAGAACGTACATACATATTGAAATGGAACCAACAAGAGAAATGTCCGGACATGCGTTGCAAACAAATGTAGAAGCACGCACATTATGAGTGGCATACGGCATGATTTTTTGTGTGTGTGTGTGGAGGAACCAAAATGGTTGCAACATTCGTCATACTTTGTTTACGATGAATGTAATACACTTTTTTGCTGAAAAAAATGTAACATACACTATTGTTATTTACATGAGACGTTTTGCATATTTTGAGAGGTTTTAGTACTATAGCTACAGTTTGCTTTCGGGGCGACCCCAGTATCCATACCTGCAGACGGGGCCTCTTTTCTCATAGACATGGCTGCAAGATCAGCCATGATTTTTTGTCGCGCCTGCTCCCTCAAGAGTTGCTTTCTCTGGTGCATAGAAAAGCATTTGTTAGAAGATGTACCTTGATCACCTTGTGAGTTATAGGCGGAGAAAATATGTGTACGTACCTTCTGATTCCTTGGAAGCCTGAGACTAAGATATATGCTTTCTTGATCACGCTGCCGGTGGCCACGGCCACGGCCGCTGTTGGACATGCCACCACGACTGGATATACTATCGCCTCCAGTCCTGCCACCACCACGGTTGGATCTGCCGCCCGCCTGGCCTCGGAGGGATCTGCTGGGGCTGATGTTCGGGGCTTCCAGAGCTAAAACGACCACCCGGGGTGGCGCCCTAGGAAGCATGGCAGCGCAGTTTTCCGCGCTCGTTGGCGACGAGATCTCCGGCTCCATTCTCTTAGGCATGGTAGCAAAAGCTGGTTTCCTCTCAGAAACAATGGTAGATCTGGTGGCACCGCTGTTGTTCAACACGGGGTGGCGGTTAGCACCAACGGGAGGCCCTTATATAGACTCTAGATTTCTAGACTGTGTTTGTTTCTATTTCTTGTTTGAGGACTGAGGGGGAGAGTGTTTCTTTCTTTCTTCACTTAAGGTAGAAGGTGTATTTCCGGATGGGGGTTGGCACATTAATGTGATGAAATAAAAATCTCAAACCAGTCTCTGAAAGGAAATACGTATTGGAAGAATCCTTTTGAAATCTAATTCGATATTGCCATTTAATTCTGTATATATGGTCGTGTAGACATTTTGGTTTCTTTATTTGTGGAAATTAGTAATGAGAAGTAATAGCTGGCTATATTTGGTGGCGATGGATCAGAGTTATAGGCACATAATTGCTTACCTATTGTATATATGGATCGTTTAATGGATATTTTCTCCCTATTGCCAATGATTATTACCCCACATGGTAATAATATATCACAAGTAGAAAAAGGGCCTATTGTCCCGGTTCGTAAGGCCCTTCTTTCTCGGTTTTTGAACCGGGACTAAAGGATCGTTACTAATGCCCTAAGCCTTTAGTCCCGGTTATTACACAAACCGGGACAGATGGGCCTCCACGTGGCCGGTGCAGCGAGCCCAGGCAGGAGGGCCTTTAGTTCCGGTTGGTGGCACCAACCGAGACCAATAGGCATCCATGCGCCTGCAGGTGGCAGGAGCTGAGGTTTTTGTTTTTTTTTTCTGAAAGGGGGTGGTTTAGGGGGTAATTTAGGGTGTGTAAGCTAGCTAACAGAGAGAAGTGTCATCTCTTATTTCCGTACTTGGTTTACCAACGCTAATGCTATGCCTAAACATGGCTTAGATTAAAGTGAAGGCAACATGTGGTGCATGACGAAACTAATATTAATCCTAACTTGATCAAGTTTGGATTAGTACTAGTTTCGACATGCACCACATGCTTGTTGCCTTCACTTCAATCCAATCCATATTCATTTCACCTACTGATATATAATAACTCTTCATGCCCGCATCATGCATCATCATAATAACAAGTCCTACTAATCATCATCATACAACTTCTACTCGTTATTAATAACAAGTCATACCATCATCATCCTCATAGTCATCGAACCAACCCTACTTAATTGTTCTAGGAACATGATCATCAGTATTAGGTAGGACCAAATACCCTCTTTAAGGTAAAATAGCATAAAACAATATAGACCCTGACTCTCCATTATGAAGAATGGAGATCATCCCGTCTCCAATTCTTGCGCTTCGCTTCCTTTTGCTTCCAAGAACCTCCTTACGTCTGTCCATACATTTTTTCCATTCCTTGATTTTCATGTCTCCACTTTTTTTAGAAATCCGGCATGGACAGTTCAGATTCGTAGGATGACCTGGACGTATGTTCAAAATATCAAGGCGACCACTCTGATAAATCAGATGAGGCACACAATCCTCTGGGATTATCTGTTGAAAACATAGTAATAACTTCATAGTTAGCAATGATGTACTAGTTTTAGAAGTATGCAAAAGATGCACGTATGTCGTAATAGTAAAAATCTTACCAGGGTATCTCCATAGTAGTTACCGTAGTTCAACACGTGCACTAGTGGCATGTATTGACCATAATGTGGAGGAGTTTTACAATAGATATTGTAATTCTCAAGATCAGTACAAAATCCGACCAGATGAGTTTTCTCCTTATAAGTTAACTCAGAGCCATCGGTGTAGTAGGTTCAGTTTTCTCCTTATTTCCGCACATTGTTTGAACAATCAAAATAAGCTGGCAATGGAAATAAGCTATGAACTATTTTGAAATGAACAATATAAATTAGCTAATAACTCTGTTTGAGAAACTCACATAGCGGTAGAATTGGAGGCGTATCAACAAGGACCCAAATGTCCATATTGTCTTGCTCGATGTCAGGATCACCAAGATCCATGGTGACAAGCATACCCTCATCAAAACCATACATCTTGCAAAATGCTTCCCAATTTTTCCAACCAAAATGGGTTACGCTCTCAGAATTATACAGATTTACTTCAAAATCTATATCATGATGGGTCCTTAGGTGAATTTTCTTTGTTTCCATACTTTCATGGTCTTCAAAACCCATCCTCTCCAAGACGTAGCGTCTTGCATGGCATGGGATAAGCTAGTCGAATTGTAAAAGATGAAAAGTACACGTTGAAATAGTTGAAGTCGTGCTTAACTACGAAAAAATAACACTTGTCGTTGTTGCGTACCGTTTCAACATCGAATGTCTCCTCCAGCTTAATGCTGAAGCGCCGATCCTCGTCCAGGTGAGGCCTGTCGCACAGACCTCGGTCGTCGTGGCACCAGTCGCACTCCCCCGGGAGACTTTCGTCGTCCGAGTACGACATTTCCTATGTTCATAATTCAAATATTAAATGTCTACAATTAAATATATGTACTAAAAAACCTAAGTTAGATCATTATTATTCATCACAGGTTGACTATCGGTCTGTCGAGTCTTTTCTTGAAAACTCGCAGCTCATGTGATGTATACATTCGACCGTTGGTGATGGTCGCCCCTCCTTTCATCCCCGAGTGCATTACACCAAAATGTTTAGCACACGGGAATGAAGGAGAAGCAACCCCTGCTACCTCTTGAGCACTGCGTTGGTTTTCCCTTGAAGAGGAAAGGGTGATGCAGCAAAGTAGCGTAAGTATTTCCCTCAGTTCTTGAGAACCAAGGTATCAATCCAGTAGGAGGCTACGCGCGAGTCCCTCGCACCTACACAAAACAAATAAATCCTCGCAACCAACGCGATAAGGGGTTGTCAATCCCTTCACGGTCACTTACGAGAGTGAGATCTGATAGATATGATAGGATAATATTTTTGGTATTTTTGTGATAAAGATGCAAAGTAAAATAAAAGCAAAGTAAAAAAGCAAAGGAAATAACTAAGTGTTGGAAGATTAATATGATGAAGATAGACCCGGGGGCCATAGGTTTCACTAGCGGCTTCTCTCAAGAGCATAAGTATTTTACGGTGGGTGAACAAATTAGTGTTGAGCAATTGACAGAATTGAGCATAGTTATGAGAATATCTAGGTATGATCATGTATATAGGCATCACGTCCGAGACAAGTAGACCGACTCCTGCCTGCATCTACTACTATTACTCCACTCATCGACCGCTATCCAGCATGCATCTAGAGTATTAAGTTCATGAAAACAGAGTAACGCCTTAAGCAAGATAACATGATGTAGAGGGATAAATTCATGCAATATGATAAAAACCCCATCTTGTTATCCTCGATGGCAACAATACAATACGTGCCTTGCTGCCCCTATTGTCACTGGGAAAGGACACCGCAAGATTGAATCCAAAGCTAAGCACTTCTCCCATTGCAAGAAAGATCAATCTAGTAGGCCAAACCAAACTGATAATTCGAAGAGACATGCAAACATAACCAATCATACATAAAAGAATTCAGAGAAGATTCAAATATTGCTCATAGATAAACTTGATCATAAACCCACAATTCATCGGTCTCAACAAAAACACTGCAAAGAAGATTACATCGAATAGATCTCCACGAGAGAGGGGGAGAACATTGTATTGAGATCGAAAAAGAGAGAAGAAGCCATCTAGCTACTAACTATGGACCCGAAGGTCTGAGGTAAACTAGTCACTCTTCATCGGAGAGGCTATGGTGTTGATGTAGAAGCCCTCCGTGATGGATGCCCCCTCCGGCGGAGCTCCGGAACAGGACCCAAGATGGGATCTCGTGGGTACAGAAGGTTGCGGCGGTGGAATTAGGTTTTTGGCTCCGT
This sequence comes from Triticum aestivum, assembly GCF_018294505.1. Taxonomy (NCBI): domain Eukaryota; kingdom Viridiplantae; phylum Streptophyta; class Magnoliopsida; order Poales; family Poaceae; genus Triticum; species Triticum aestivum. The sequence goes on along the minus strand of NC_057796.1, from coordinate 429,413,367 downwards.
ATCTGATCGTTTGGGGGTACGTAGGTATATATAGGAGGAAGAAGTACATCGGTGGAGCAACATGGGGCCCACGAGGGTGGAGGGCGCGCCCTGGGGGGTAGGCGCGCCCCCTACCTCGTGGCCTCCTGTTTTGTTTCTTGACGTAGGGTCCAAGTCTCCTGGATCTTGTTCGTTCCAAAAATCACGTTCCCGAAGGTCTCATTCCGTTTGGACTCCGTTTGATATTCTTTTTCTGCGAAACTCTGAAATAGGCAAAAAAACAACAATTCTGGGCTGGGCCTCCGGTTAATAGGTTAGTCCCAAAAATAATATAAAAGTGAATAATAAAGCCCAATAATGTCCAAAACAGTAGATAATATAGCATGGAGCAATCAAAAATTATAGATACGTTGTAGACGTATCAAGCATCCCCAAGCTTAATTCCTGCTCGTCCTCGAGTAGGTAAATGATAAAAACAGAATTTTTATGCAGAGTGCTACTTGGCATAATTTCAATGTAATTCTTCTTAATTGTGGTATGAATATTCAGATCTGAAAGATTCAAGACAAAAGTTTAATATTGACATAAAAATAATAATACCTCAAGCATACTAACTAAGCAATCATGTCTTCTCAAAATAACATGGCCAAAGAAAGTTATCCCTACAAAATCATATAGTCTGGCTATGCTCTATCTTCACCACACAAAGTATTTAAATCATGCACAACCCCGATGACAAGCCAAGCAATTGTTTCATACTTTTGACGTTCTCAAACTTTTTCAATCTTCAAGCAATACATGAGCGTGAGCCATGGACATAGCACTATATGTGGAATAGAATGGTGGTTGTGGAGAAGACAAAAAGGAGAAGATAGTCTCACATCAACTAGGCGTATCAACGGGCTATGGAGATGCCCATCGATAGATATCAATGTGAGTCAGTAGGGATTGCCATGCAACGGATGCACTAGAGCTATAAGTATATGAAAGCTCAACAAAAGAAACTAAGTGGGTGTGCATCCAACTCGCTTGCTCACGAAGACCTAGGGCATTTTGAGGAAGCCCATCATTGGAATATACAAGCCAAGTTCTATAATGAAAAATTCCCACTAGTATATGAAAGTGACAAAATGAGAGACTCTCTATCATGAAGATCATGGTGCTACTTTGAAGCACAAGTGTGGTAAAAGGATAGTAACATTGTCCCTTCTCTCTTTTCTCTCATTTTTTTATTTGTCCTTTTCTCTTTTTTATGGCCTCTTTTTTTTTCCGGAGTCTCATCCCGACTTGTGGGGGAATCATAGTCTCCATCATCCTTTTCTTCACTTTGGACAATGCTCTAAAAATGAAGATCATCACACTTTTATTTTCTTATAACTCAACAATTACAACTCAATACTTAGAACAAAATATGACTCTATATGAATGCCTTCGGCGGTGTACCAGGATATGCAATGAATCAAGAGTGACATGTATGAAAGAATTATGAACGGTGGCTTTGCCACAAATACGATGTCAACTACATGATCATGCAAAGCAATATGACAATGATGGAGCATGTCATAATAAACGGAACAGTGGAAAGTTGCATGGCAATATATCTCGGAATGGCTATGGAAATGCCATGATAGGTAGGTATGCTGGCTGTTTTGAGGAAGGTTTATGGTGGGTGTATGATACCGGCGAAAAGTGCGCGGTATTAGAGAGGCTAGCAATGGTCGAAGGAAGAAGGGTGCATATAATCCATGGACTCAACATTAGTCATAAAGAACTCATATACTTATTGCAAAAATCTACAAGTTATCAAAGCAAAGTATTACGCGCATGCTCCTAGGGGGATAGATTGGTAGGAAAAGACCATCGCTCGTCCCCGACCGCCACTCATAAGGAAGACAATCAATAAATAAATCATGCTCCGACTTCATCACATAACGGTTCACCATACGTGCATGCTACGGGAATCACAAACTTTAACACAAGTATTTCTCAAATTCACAACTACTCAACTAGCATGACTCTAATATCACCATCTTTATATCTCAAAACAATTATCAAGCATGAAACTTCTCATAGTATTCAACACACTCATAAGAAAGTTTTTACTAATCTTGAATACCAAGCATATTAGGATTATTTAATCAATTTACCATGCTATTTAAGACTCTCAAAATAATCTAAGTGAATCATGGGAGATCAATAGTTTCTATAAAACAAATCCACCACCGTGCTCTAAAAGATATAAGTGAAGTACTAGAGCAAAACTATATAACTCAAAAGATATAAGCGAAGCACATAGAGTATTCTAACAAATTCCAAATCATGTATGGCTCTCTCAAAAGGTGTGTACAGCAAGGATGATTGTGGTAAACTAAAAAGCAAAGACTCAAATCATACAAGACGCTCCAAGCAAAACACATATCATGTGGTGAATAAAAATATAGCTCCAAGTAAAGTTACCGATGGAAGTAGACGAAAGAGGGGATGCCTTCCGGGGCATCCCCAAGCTTTGGCTTTTTGGTGTCCTTAGATTATCTTGGGGGTGCCATGGGCATCCCCAAGCTTATGCTCTTGCCACTCCTTGTTCCATAATCCATCAAATCTTTCACTCAGAACTTGAAAACTTCACAACACAAAACTTAACAGAAAATCTCGTGAGTTCCGTTAGCGAAAGAAAACAAAAGACCACTTCAAGGTACTGTAATGAACTCATTCTTTATTTATATTGGTGTTGAACCTACTGTATACCAACTTCTCTATGGTTTATAAATTATTTTACTAGCCATAGATTCATCAAAATAAGCAAACAACACACGAAAAACAGAATCTGTCAAAAACAGAATAGTCTGTAGTAATCTGTAACTAACGCAAACTTCTGGAAGTCCAAAAAATCAGCCAAAACAGGACGACCTAGGCAATTTGTTTATTGATCAGCAGCAATTGGAATCAATATTTTATCACGTTATGGTGATTTTTAACAATTATTTTCGTGAACAGAAAGTTTCTGGAAATGTCTGCAAGATCAAATAACTATCATCCAAGAAGATCATATAGGTTTAACTTGGCACAAACACTAATTAAAACATAAAAACACATCTAACCAGAGGCTAGATCAAATATTTATTACTAAGCAGCAAGGAAAAATATTGGGTTGTCTCCCAACAAGCGCTTTTCTTTAAAGCCTTTTTAGCTAGGCATTAAGATTTCAATGATGCTCACGTGAAAGACAAGAATTGAAGCATAAAGAGAGCATCATAAAACATGTGACAAACACACTTAAGTCTAACATACTTCCTATGCATAGGCATATTATAGGCAAACAAATTATCGTAGAAAGCAAAAACTAGCATATGCAAGGAAGCGGAAAGGAACAATAGATATGTGGGATCTAAAGTTGACACTCTTCCAAACCCACTTTTATTAAAAATATCATAAGATTGAACATACTCCAAATATGTGGGATCTAAAGTTGACACTCTTCCAAACCCACTTTCAATATTATTGCAAAAACTATTATCAATCTCATATTCATCACGGGGCTTAAATAAATTTTAAAGATCATAAGAAGAATCACCCCAATCATGATCATTGCAACAGGTAGTAGACATAGCAAAACTAGCATCCCCAAGCTTAGGGTTTTGCATATTATTGGCACAATTGACATCAAGAGAATTTATAGTAAAATCATTGCAATCATGCTTTTTATTCAAGGAGCTATCGTGAATCTCTTCATAAATTTCTTCATCATAATTTTCAGATTGACGAATTTCAAGCAAAACTTCATAAAGATAATCTAGTGCACAAAACTCACTAGCAATTGGTTCATCATAATTGGATCTCTTAAAGAGATTAGCAAGCGGATGAGGATCCATAGATCTTAGCTTCTCTGTTTAGGAATAAATACTCAACTATTCCAACCAAACGAGCAAACGAGCCAAGTAAGACATCAAGGCAAACGAAAAGACGAACGGAAAAGAGAGGGCGAATAAAACGGCAAGGGTGAAGTGGGGGAGAGGAAAACGAGAGGCAAATGGCAAATAATGTAATGCGGGAGATAAGGGTTTGTGATGGGTACTTGGTATGTTGACTTTTGCGTAGACCTCCCCGGCAACGGCGCCAGAAATCCTTCTTGCTACCTCTTGAGCGCTGCGTTGGTTTTCCCTTGAAGAGGAAAGGGTGATGCAGCAAAGTAGCGTAAGTGTCTCCCTCAGTTTTTGAGAACCAAGGTATCAATCCAGTAGGAGGCTACGCGCGAGTCCCTTGCACCTACACAAAACAAATAAATCCTCGCAACCAACGCGATAAGGGGTTGTCAATCCCTTCACGGTCACTTACGAGAGTGAGATCTGACAGATATGATAGGATAATATTTTTGGTATTTTTGTGATAAAGATGCAAAGTAAAATAAAAGCAAAGTAAAAAGCAAAGGAAATAACTAAGTGTTGGAAGATTAATATGATGAAGATAGACCCGGGGGCCATAGGTTTCACTAGCGGCTTCTCTCAAGAGCATAAGTATTTTACGGTGGGTGAACAAATAGTGTTGAGCAATTGACAGAATTGAGCATAGTTATGAGAATATCTAGGTATGATCATGTATATAGGCATCACGTCCGAGACAAGTAGACCGACTCCTGCCTGCATCTACTACTATTACTCCACTCATCGACCGCTATCCAGCATGCATCTAGAGTATTAAGTTCATGAAAACAGAGTAACACCTTAAGCAAGATGACATGATGTAGAGGGATAAATTCATGCAATATGATAAAAACCCCATCTTGTTATCCTCGATGGCAACAATACAATACGTGCCTTGCTGCCCCTACTGTCACTGGGAAAGGACACCGCAAGATTGAATCCAAAGCTAAGCACTTCTCCCATTGCAAGAAAGATCAATCTAGTAGGCCAAACCAAACTCATAATTCGAAGAGACTTGCAAAGATAGCCAATCATACATAAAAGAATTCAGAGAAGATTCAAATATTGTTTATAGATAAACTTGACCATAAACCCACAATTCATCGGTCTCAACAAACACACTGCAAAAGAAGATTACATCGAATAGATCTCCACGAGAGAGGGGGAGAACATTGTATTGAGATCGAAAAAGAGAGAAGAAGCCATCTAGCTACTAACTATGGACCCGAAGGTCTGAGGTAAACTACTCACACTTCATCGGAGAGGCTATGGTGTTGATGTAGAAGCCCTCCGTGATGGATGCCCCCTCCGGCGGAGCTCCGGAACAGGCCCCAAGATGGGATCTCATGGGTACAGAAGGTTGCGGCGGTGGAATTAGGTTTTTGGCTCCGTATCCGATCGTTTGGGGGTACGTAGGTATATATAGGAGGAAGAAGTATGTCGGTGGAGCAACAGGGGGCCCACGAGGGTGGAGGGCGCGCCCTGGGGGGGTAGGCGCGCCCCCTACCTCATGGCCTCCTCTTTTGTTTCTTGACGTAGGGTCCAAGTCTCCTGGATCTTGTTCGTTCCAAAAATCACGTTCCCCAAGGTTTCATTCCATTTGGACTCCGTTTGATATTCTTTTTCTGCGAAACTCTGAAATAGGCAAAAAACAACAATTCTGGGCTGGGCCTCCGGTTAATAGGTTAGTCCCAAAAATAATATAAAAGTGAATAATAAAGCCCAATAATGTCCAAAACAGTAGATAATATAGCATGGAGCAATGAAAAATTATAGATACGTTGGAGACGTATCAACCCCCACGACAACAGTCGGGATTCTTCGTCTTCTCATATATATATGGTGGAACTCTCCCTCACTGATTCCTCTCTGACATTTGCGACCGTCGGTCATGGTAGCTCCTCCTTTCGTTCCCGAGTGCATTACACCAAATTGTCTAGCACACGGGAACGAAGGAAAGCTACCCCCGCGACAACAGTCGGGATTCTTCGCCCTCTCATATATGGTGGAGACTCGACAGACTTAAAGTTAACTCGAAATATCGTTTAATTATCTTTCTAAAAAAGGATTGGGCTGGTCTCACCTCGAGGTCGGAGGGGGTCGGTGACGGGGACGACGGCGGGGATGATGGAGGGGGGCTCCTAGATTTCTGCAAAAACAAAAACCCTATAAGCTATCAACTAATCATATGCATATGCCTTGCATAGTGCTCTCCAATTTTAGCATTCAAAGTAGGAGTAGTTTTCCAATTTGAGCATTCAATAAGCAAAATCAAATCGCAAAATAAAGTAGTATTCAAATTAGGATGCATTCAATTATAAGCAAAACTACATCATCTCCATGCGTCCGTACATCGTCGAATATTATCACTAATACACCTCGAATACTATCATACATATAGCATCGCTAGTACAGCTAGAACCGTAGCGCCCGACGGGTATCGGCGCGGGCGGTGGACACCCAAAGAGAAGGAACCATCACATAATCATAGCTCCAGTGAGATCCCTGAAGAACCTGCCAGGTATTGTCGAACCTGCCCTCCAACGCAACCATGTAGCGACGGACGTGCTCGTCCTCCTCGCTGACACGGTGACGTCCCACCTCCGCGGTGTACGGAAGCCTCGGCACCATCACTGGCCCACGCGACTGCCACCAAACAAGGATCGGGTCAACGACGGGCTGGCTCCTCACCAACCTACGCCCCCGGTATGTAGCACCTCCCAAAACCAGCCTGGCGGAGCCCAGTCCCGGACATGGCCCCTCTGATCAAGCCGGCCTCCTCCGCCGAGTCGACGACGAGGATGCGGGATAGGCATCGTCGACGTCGATGCGTTAATAATTGCTTTAACTAAAAAAATAAACTAGTTCTATTTATTTTCTTGCTAAAAATAAACTACTTCTATAGTAAAATAAACTAGTTTCATTAAATCAACTAGTTCAACTACTAAGCACTTACTATAAATAGAATAAAGTAGTACTTACTAAAAATAAACTAGTTTAACTAGTTCTATTATTTTTCTAACTAATTCTATTAAACACTTTCTAAGTCGTACTTACTAAAAGTTATCGGGGAGGGGGGGTATATCGACAACGACATACCCG